>NC_057740.1:41203382-41246324 GCF_004010195.1 Chiloscyllium plagiosum
TCGCTTATCTCTCCACGCTTCAGGCTCACTGCCTTTATTCCTGATGAAGGGCTTTTGCCCGAAACATCGATTTCGAAGCTCCTTGGATGCTGCCTGAACTGCTGTGCTCTTCCAGCACCACTGATCCAGCTTGTGACAGTGCAGGCCTGTGGACACTGCACTGTGAAACAGCAGCTGATACAGGGGCCTGTGTCAGCAGTGGCTCAGTGAGGAACACTCAATGTCTGACCCAGGGTTTGTGAGTTCCTGCCCTGAGATTGGAGTACATCTTGCAGGTTGACCCACTAGAGGGCTGCCTTCTTGATGAGATGTTACACTGGAGACCTTATCTCTCCTCTCAGCCCAAATGGAACAAGAACAAAGGAGCTCTCCCCAGTGTCCTTGGGGGATATTCAACCCCCAACCAACAATGGAAATAAAAATGATCAAGGGCGCTGGTGGCACAGTGGTAGTGTCCTTACTTCTGAACCAGGAGGTCCAGATTCAAGTCCCACCTGCTCTGAGGGGTAGATGAGGAGAAGTCTTGTAATATCTTTGAGAAAGTTGATGAAAAATCAACCAAAAAGAGGATTGTAGTTATTGTTAGTTACTGTGCCGTTCGCGGGAGCTTGCTGTGTAAACAATTGCTGCTGGGTTACCCTACATGATAGTGACAAGGCTGCAGAACTGTTTGATTGGCTGGAAAGCACTTGGGACATGGTGAGGTTGTGAAAGGTGCTAAAGAAACGGAAATCATTCTTTTTTCAGACATTGTGAGGAATGAGTGGACAGTGGACACTGCAAGACTGAGAGATCTGATCTCCCAAAAAACCCGGACCTAACTTTCAGTCAGTAAGTCCCTGACTGCCTTTTTTTGTTGAAATGGGACGACTTTATCCTTTCAAGTGCTGCGTCTTGTGAGACCGTGCTCAGGACTCTGAGAAAGGTTTTAACTTATTTACTCAGAAAACAACACAAACCGTGTCACTGTGGATGGAAATAAGCCTTCTATTTATGTTCTGACAGCCAAACTGGTCCCTTCTCGTTTTATTTAAAGACTGAAGATCCACAGGCCTCTGTGACTGCTCCTGGGGCAAGTCTGCAGGGAGCAGGGATCAGCCGCCACACGCAATCCAGTTCAAGCCCAGGCCACAAGTTTCCATCAGCCTGTTTGGACAGGCCCCCTTGCAGAGAGCTTTACAATCGCTGATGTTCAATGACGTCAATCTGAGGGAGAGCCTCTGCTCCAGGGATGGAGCTTTCTGACTGAGGCTCTAGGATCTGGGCTTTGTGAGTCTCCATTCTAACTGTTCGATGACCTGAGTCAGGTCAGTGTTGGACAAACCTGGTGGTATTATCATAAGACTATAAATCTGGAGACTCAGGTAAGACCATAAGATATAGGAGCAGAATTAAGCCATTCGGCCCATCGAGCCTGCTCCACCATTCGATCATGGCTGATATGTTTCTCAACCCCACTCTCCTGTCTTCTCCCTCAACCCTTGCTCCCCTTACTAATCGAGAACCTATTTATCTCTGTCTTAATGCATTCAATGCTACTTGGTCTCCACAGATTCTGCAGCAATGAATCCCACAGATTCATCACCAAGTGACTGAAGAAACTCTCCCTCATCTCAGATCTCGGTTCTCAAGCATCTTCCCATCACTCGGAGGCTGTGCCCTCAGGTCCTAGTCTCTCCCACTGATGGAAACATCTTCTCCACATCCACACTATCCAGGCCCCTCAGTATTCTGTAAGTTTCAATGAGCTCCCCCTCATCCTTCTAAACTCCAGCGAGTACAGACCCAGAGTCCTCAACCACTTCTATATGACAAGCCTTTCATCCCCAGGATCATTCTTATAAACCTCCTCTAGACCCCCCCTCCAGCACCTGCACATCATTCCATAGCAAAGCTGCTTATCTTATTGCAAATGTGGTCTGACTAGAGCCTTATAGAGCCTCAGCAGTACATCTCTACTCTTGTATTCTAGCCCTCTCCAAATGAATACTAATTTTCTGGGACCCGGGTTCAAGTTCCATGGTCACAGATAAAAATCTGGAATAAAGAGTCTAATGATGACCATGAATCTGTTATGACACCTCGAACTGCCGGCTAAAAGTGGAAAGGATCTCCAAGAAGGTCACGCTAAGTCTTTTTCAATATATCATTTCAGTTCCATCACACTGTAAACTTCTGCTATAAATTCTGTGTCTTTTTTTTAGATTAGATTCCTTACAGTGTGGAAACAGGCCCTTCGGCTCAACAAGTCCACACCAACCCTCCGAAAAGTAACCCACCCAGACCCACTTCCCTCTGACTAATGCACCTAACAGTACGGGCAATTTAGCGTGGCCAATTCACCCTTGGACTGTGGGAGGAAACCAGAGCACCCGGAGGAAACCCACGCAGACATAGGGAGAATGTGCAAACTCCACACAGTCAGTTGCCCGAGGCTGGAATTGAACCTGGGACCCTGGTGCTGTGAGGCAGCAGTGCTAACCACTGAGCCACCGTGCCGCCCTAAATATTCTCCACAACCACCTCATGAAGGAGGAGTGCTCCGAAAGCTAGTTCTTCCAAATAAATTTGTTGGACTATAACCTAGTGTTGTGAGATTTTTAACTATTGTTGCCAATTGTTGGAAAAACCCATTTGGTTCCCTAATGTCCTTTAGGGAAGGAAACTGTCATCCCTACCTGGTCTGGCCTACATGTGACTCCAGACCCACAGCAATGTGGTTGACTCTTAACTGCCCTCTGGGCAATTAGGGATGAGTAATAAATGCTGGTCCAGCCAGCGACACTGACATCCTGTAAATGGTGTTTTTACAAACCCTATTGGGGTGCCCATTAGTCAGGTTGCAGGAGCCCAGAGAAAGTTACAGGCATCAACATAGAGACACTCCACAGTGAAGGGATTACAGGGTAAAAGTGAGGACTGCAGATGCTGGAGATCAGAGTCAAAAGGTGTGGTGCTGGAAAAGCACAGCCGGTCAGGCAGCATCCGAGGAGCAGCAGAGTCAACATTTCGAGCATAAACTCATCATTAGGAATGCTCCTTGGATGCTGCCTGACTGGCTGTGCTTTTCCAGCAGCACACTCTTCAACGATGAAGGAATTACACCTGAGTGTGTCTTAAGAAAGTGTAATTATCCACCAGAGCAATAGGAGTTAAATTATGAGCATAATTCATCTGGATTAAATTTGTATTCTCTAGAATTTGAAAGACTAAGGTACAATCTGATTGAGTCGAGAGTGTGGTGCTGGAAAAGCACAGCAAGTCAGGCAGCATCCGAAGAGCAGGAGAATCGACATTTCAAGCATAAGCCCTTCATGAGGATTCTCCTGCACCTTGGATGATACCTGACTGGCTGTGCTTTTCCAGCATCACACTCTCGACTCTTATCTCCAGCATCTGCAGTCCTTAGTTTCTCCGATGGTCTGATTGAGGTTACTTTTAGAAGGAATTAAGAAATTGATAGTTTCTCTCTAGCTATTCGGTTTCTTTGGATGTGGACAGTCCAGAACAAAGAGCGGGGGAGAATCTCAAAATCAGAACCTGACCCTTCCGCTATCTGGTGCCAGTCTCTTGTCTCCCCCCCATACCTTTCCACACTATTTATATCCAAATAATCAGCCCATGCCTGTCTTGAATGCCTATGGCTCCACCATGTTTCCAGGCAGTTTACTCCAGACCCTAATCACTCCTGGGTAAGAAAGCTTTTCCTCATATCACCCTTCCTTTGTTTGCACATCACTTTACACCTACGCCCCTCCCGCTATTGTTCCTTTTACCAAGTGGAATCAGCTCCCAACTCCCCCCCCCCCCCCCCCACCCCAGCCCGCTCATGGTTTTGAAAAGCTGTAGCTGTCAGGCTTCTCTCTCCCAGGAGAACGGTCCCAATCTCTTCAATCTCTCTCTCCTCATCACTGAAGGTTCAGGTGACTTCACACAAAGGGGAGTGGGAATCTGAACCGCTCCCACCTCCACTCCCCACCCCCTGAAAAAGGATGCTGGTAGTCAGGGCGTGTCAATTGAAAACTTTATAACTGAGATGGATAGAGTTTTGTTAAATTAGGGAATAATGGGTTACAGAACTGAAGTGGACTGATGGAATTAACACACAGATTGTTGCAACAAACTCAAAGGGGTGAAATGGCTGTCCCTTTTCTGTATGCCAGGGTTGGGATTGCCATTGTCCAGACACATATGCACTGAGGTCTTCTTTATTTTCTCAGGTGGATCTCATAGATCCTCAAACCACTTTTGGGGTAAGAACACAGGAGACCCCAGTGGCGTGGTGAATATTTAACCCTCAGTCAACATCATCAGGCCTGGTTAGCTGCTCATTTGTGGGATCCTGCTGTGCACAAAATTTGCTGCTTCCTTTTTCCTACATTTCAAAGAGATACTCATTTAGCTGGAAAATCTTGAGATATTAAAAGGTGTCATGTGTGCCATTTCCCCAGCTGCCCATTGCTGGTACCTCGTGGTTATCTGCCATGTGTACCAGTGTGTGGTACTGGGTGAGGATTGTTTGAGGTGTCACCAATCCTCCTTTGACTTTGCTTTGCCTTGGGGCCTTACCCTGGGTGATTGGTGGTAGAGGGTACACCACCCTACAGTATCTACAGAGGATGTTCTGCTTGTGGAGAACAAGGAGGTTTATTACATGGTAGTGACAATTACAATTACATTGGGCCAGGTATAATCGCTGGGACCTTAAGGAGCTGGGACAGGCCCATCTGTTCCCCCCCAAAATCTGGAACAAAACCTCAACTCCAACCACAGACAGTGTGGGATTTCAGCAGAATGGGCAGAGCCAATGTAACACCAAAATTAACCCCTTCAAGACCATTACCTTATGCATTATGTAATTGAAAGTCTTGTTATTTGTTAAGATACAAATCAGCAACAATCTCATTGAGTGGTTAGCTGCCTGTGAGAGGCTGAATGGCCTCCTGTTGCTATTACACAAAGACATATTTTATTGAAGTGGAGGAGAGGGTGGGCGCATGTGGAACATAAAAGTGCAGGCAGAGACCTCTCAGCAGGTTTGGTGGCTCACAGCTTTGTAATTGCAGTGGCAAAAAGAATCTTTTTACTAAAGATAAGGAAACGTCAATGCTCCCTTACGGCTACGTGACAGCTTATAGTTATTTCTCAGTCTGGTCATTCAGTGAGCTTTCAAAACAGGATTGTCAATTTGGTGTTAATTTGTACCAATCCCCTCACCACCCAGTACCCTCCCCTACTCTCAAACATTCTCTTCCTCTGACTCCAGCTATGGTCATTCAGACTTCCCCAATCCAGTCATCAGTGACGGAATCCTGTGTCACTAAAGTCCTGCTCAAAGCTAACAGTCTCCTAAAGTTTAATAACTATTCCATTCCAGCTTGCACAGCCCTACTAGGATGGGCAGAACAGTCCCATTCTCTGCAGTAAGAATGTTTCCGAAAGATTTTCAATGTTGTCACAAAGAGTTAGTCGCTAAGGCACGGTGTCAGAGCTGAGGTCACTGGCTGCTAAACTGTTAGGATGCTTTATACACAATGGTCATTTCAAAAAGATATCGACAATCTATCAGTGATTGATAAAGAGGATTTGCTTCAGTACGGACAGCAGCCCCTCCTCACTCACACTGTCTCCCACTTCTTACTCAGAGCTCTGCTTGTTGATACACAGTGGGACTGGAAGGTGGTTCTGGTGCTGGGTTATTTCACGGGTGGTTTGGACTCCAAAATAGAAGTCAGGACTTTCTTCACTCATGGGATGTGAACACCGCTGACTGGCCCAAGATTTATTCCCTGTCCCCCCGTTCTCTCAATACAGTGGGGGTGAACTGCCTTCTTGTACCTGTTGCACTTCCTGTGCTGGAGGTAGACCCACAATGTCCTTAGGGAGGGAATTCCAGGATTCTGATCCAGTGACAGCGAAGGAATGGCAGTATATTTCCAAGGCGAAAGTGAGGACTGCAGATACTGGAGATTAGAGTCAAGATTAGAGTGGTGCTGGAAAAGCACAGCAGGTCAGGCAGCAACCGAGGAGCAGGAAAATCGACGTTTTGGGCACAAGCCCTTCATCAGGAATGGTATATTTCCAAGTCAGGATGGTGAGTGGCTTGGAGGGGAACTTGCAGGGGGTGGTGTTCCCATGTATCTGCTGCCCTTGTCCTTCTAGATGAAAGTGGTGGTGGGTTTTGACAGTGCTGTCTTAGGATCGCTGGTGAATTTCTGCAGTGCATCTTGTCGGATGGTACACACTGCTGCTACTGAGTGTCAGTGATGGAGGGAGTGGATGTTTGTGGTAGTGATGCCAATCAAGCAGGCTAAATTTGTCCAGGATGGTGTCAAGCTTCTTGAGTGTTGTTGGAGCTGCACCCATCCAGGCAATTGTGGAGTATTCCATCACACTCCTAAGTTGAGCCCCATAGATAGTGGACAGGCTCTTGGGGAGTCAGGAGGTGAGTTACTCACCTTAAATTAAACACATTGCAACAGCAGGAAGCCATTCAACCCCATCAGTTACATCGACTCTTTTGGGGGCCAACACATACTTCCCTTCCTTTCTCCCTCGCTATCCCCATAACTGAGTGCATCAATCTCCAGGACACACAGTAGGTTCACCACTCTCTGTCAATTCAGCCCGAGTCTGGATGATCTTACACCAGAGTGAACGGGAATGAGATTCCAGAAATCACCAGAAGGAACCACCAAATAGACCAGGCCTCAACATCTCAGAGGTGGCTTCCACCTTTCCATTATTAGGGGCACTCAGTTCCCCCAGCATCATCCATCCTGGCCCCACCTCAGTCTACTTGCTGCTAAGGATGTCTCATTGACCTCCACACCTGGTTATTCCTCCTGGCTGACCTCGCATCTTCCATAAAACATGAATTAATCCAAAACTCTGTGGCCACATCCGAGCTCAAACCAATCCCATTCACCCAATCCTGCCCGCAGACACCAATCTCGCAGCAAGGTCACTGGACTCAAGATGTTAACTGCTTCTCTCTCTGCAGATGCTGGTAGACCTGCTGAGTTTCTCCAGCAATTTCTGTTCTTATTTGTTTCAGGTCTCTAGCCTCTGTGCTTGAGCTTTCCGCCTAATTTTCTCCACCTTTCTCTTTCAAAAGGCACTTTTAAAAACTGATTGCTTGTCACCAAGCATTTGCTCATCTGTCTATCATTGGGTTAGTGCCTGTCCATCTCTGTGCCTGCCTTGGTGCTTTATAAATGAGAATGGAGTGCAGGAGAAGGAAAGACAGACAGAATGTATCATAAAATCACAGGACATATCAGAAAATAATGACAAAATTGCTCCTGATGATCATTGATGAGGGTTAATATTTCCAATGGGGGTTGGGGTATGTGCTCACAGACTGAACATTGCAGCTAGAGAGAGAGAGAAGGTTGGACATCTGCTGCAGCGCACTTGTTACAAATGCTGTACAATAACGGAGTGATCAATTATCCGAGTGAATTTGACCTCAGAGGCAGTGAGAGGAAACATGCCGATAATTTTCAGCTCAAATCAGTGACAGCCATTTCTGGAGCCTGGGGCGCTGACCAAGTTTGGGAAAGACTCTCTCTTTTAAAACGGCTTTGCCTGATTACCCCAGCCCTGCAGTAGAAAGCTGCAATACAGACTCCAAACATTAACCCCATGACCTCATAAGTGGCTATTTGACTGCTGAAGGCATCACTTCAACTCCCCCTCCCACTTCGCCCAGGACATGCAAGTCCTGGGTCTCCTCCACTGCCGAACTCTAGCCACCTGATGCCTGAAGAAAGAATGCCTCATTTTCCACATTGATCCCATGTGTTTGGAGAGTCCCAATGTCGATTTCATCAGTTTCCTCATCTCTCCTGACCCCACCTTATCCCAGATCCAACCCTCCAACTTTGCACCACCTCATGACCTGTCCTACCTGTCCATCTGAGAGTCATAGAGATGTACAGCATGGAAACAGTCCTTTCAGTCCAACTCGTCCACACCAACCAGATATCCCAAATCTTCTTTCCCATCTATTCGCTCCACCCTTCTCTTCGACCTATCACCTTCACCCCCACCTTCTACCTATTGCATTCCCAGCTACCTTCTGCCCAGCCCCACTCGTTCCCATTTATCTCTCGGCCCCCTTGGGTGCCCTCCACATTCCTGCTCAAAGCATGGACTCTCCTGCCCCTCGATGCTGCCTGACTGGCTGTGCTTTTCCAGTGCCACACCTTTTGACTGCTGAAGGTATCACAGCTAAGTGCCTCAGTGGATAGCACTGTTGCCTCGCAGTGTCAGGGAACTGGGTTCAATGCCACCCTCAGGCGATTGTGTGTGGGGTTTGCACATTCTCCCCCGTGACTCTGTGGGTTTCTTCCCACAGTTCAAAGATGTGCAGGTTAGGTGGATTGGCCATGCTAAATGGGGGGGGGTCGTGGGGATAGGGTAGGGGTCTGAGTGGGTCACTCTTGGGAGGGTCAGTGCAGACACGATGGGCCAAATGGCCTGTTACCACTTTGCTGAGATTCTATGATCCTGTCCTGGCCACACGCTTGTGGAAGACAGTGATCAAGCTACATAACTAATAACGTGGAATCTTTCTGAATGTTCACACAGGGGACACTGGAGACTGTAATTCTCAGATGACAAGGTCTTCAAATGTGAACAGTCTCCCTTATTCTCCACCCTTTTTTAAACCAGGAGAAAGTCTTCCTGATGAAAGGCTTATGTCTGAAATGTTGATCCTCCTGCTTCTTGGATGCTGTCTGACCTGCTGCGCTTTTCCAGCACCACACACTCAACCCTTTGTTAAACACCAACACTGCTCACTTTTACTGTGCAAAGTAAACTACCTGAATTTATATTGAGCCTGTCACATTTTCAAGACATCCTAACGTGTTTCACAGCTAATGTAGTATTCACTGAAGGGGGTCAGTTAGGTCAGTTGGTTGGATGACTGTCTTGTAACAGAGTGATGCCAACAGCATGTGGTCAAATGTTACACTGGCTGAGGTGACCATGAAGGTTTTTTCTCAACCTCTCCCCTCACCTGAGACATGGTTACCCTCAGGTTAAACCATGAACACTCGTCATAGGAAAGAGCAGCCCTACAGTAGATTAGATTAGATTAGATTAGATTAGATTAGATTAGATTACTTACAGTGTGGAAACAGGCCCTTCGGCCCAACAAGTCCACACCGACCCGCCGAAGCAGAACCCACCCAGACCCATTCCCCTACATTTACCCCTTCACCTAACATTACGGGTAATTTAGCATGGCCAATTCACCTAACCTGCACATTTTTGGATTGTGGGAGGAAACCGGAGCACCCGGAGGAAATCCACGCAGACACGGGGAGAATGTGCAACTCCACACAGTCAGTCGCCTGAGACGGGAATTGAACCCAGGTCTCTGGTACTGTGAGGCAGCAGTGCTAACCGCTGTGCCAGTAGCACTATGGTGATTTTACCTGAAGAGTAGTCACTGTTATAATGGAGGATGTTAGGCGGCCAATTGTTCACACAGCACGATCCTACAAGCAGCAACATGACAACGGCCAGATAATTTGTTTCAATGATGAAGACGATGATGGAGGGATAAATATTGGATTTTCAACCAGGTCCTTTGCTCTTTCAACAGGAGTTCTGAGAGAGAAGGCAGCTGATTGTTTTAATGTCTCACCCCCAAAATCAGCATCACAAACAGTGCAGCTTTCCCACAGCGCTGAGCTGGGAGTGTCAGCTCGAAATCTGGGATTGTGAATGTGGAATGGGGCTTGAATCCCCCACAACATACTGACTCAGAACTGAGAACGTTACTCACTGAGTCTAAGAGGCATCTGGATACCCCCCTGCCATCATCGTGGGGGTTCTGCAATGATCTGCTCCAAATTCTTCCCATCCCAGTGCTACACCCTAACCAATGATGTGGCTTATGGTTATGCAAGCTCATACCCCACATCCGCAATCCAGATCTTGCACAAGCTAGTCCTGGAATAAGTGCTTACATCAGGCCAAGACAGCACTTAGTCATTCATCATTTGGTATCCAGACAATAACAACAAAAACCTGCATTTACGTAACACCTTCAAGGTGGGGAAACATCTCAAGTCATTTCACAGGACCATTATTGAACAACCTTGACAACAGGCTGTAGAAGATAAAATTAGAACGGGGAAGAGGAAGTATCTTAATGGAGGATGGATGGAGGTGGAGAGATAATTCCAGAGGTTATGGCCAAGGCAGCCGAGGATATAGTCACCAACAATACATCCACGAAAATCAGGGATTGACGCAAGTCCAAAACAGGAAAAATAACGAGATGGAGCTGTAGAAGGCAGCAGAGATAGGGGAGGACAAGGATGTGGAGTGAGTTGGGAAACAAGGATAAAGATTTTAAATTGAAGGTGCTACCAGGTTGAGAGTGCTGTGTAGGTCAATCAGTAAAGAGGGCGATGGGTGAAGGGGATGTGGCACAAACCATGAAACGAGTAGCAGAGGTTCAGATGAGCTGAGGTTTATGGAGTGTCTCGAGGAAAGAACTGGAATATTCAGTCAGAGAGACAGACAGCCTGAGGCAGCTCTGACACCCAGAGCAAATTCAGGTGTCAGCCAGCCACAGGGTTTCCTGATTTGAAATGGAGGGGGGGTGGCACGGAGGTGTCCAAGATCACAAACTAAACGATGCAACAGCTGGAGAAAGCGGTGATTGTTCTCCACACAGCAAAGAAGGTTAAGTGGAGATTTAACAGAGGATCTCAAAATTGCGAAAAGTTATAGTCATAGCATCATACAGCAGACCTTTCAATCCAACTAGTCCATGCCAACCATATTCCCCAACTAAACTAGTCCCGTTTGCTTGCACTTGGCTCATATCCCTCCAAACCTTTCCTTTTCACGTACATATTCAAATGACTTTTAAATATTGTAACTGTGCTCACATCCACCACTTCCTCTGGAAGTTCATTCCACATACAAACCACTCTGTGTAAAAACGTTGTCCCTCATGCCCTTTTTAAATCTTTCTCTTCTCACCTTAAAAATATCCCCGCTAGTTTTGAACTCTCCTACCTAGGGAAATTATCCTTGCCATTCACCTTATCTATGCCCCTCATGATTTTATAAACCTCAACAAAGTCACCTCCCAACCTTCTACACTCCAGTGAAAAAGGTCCCAGCCTCCTGGTAAATCTCTTCTGAACCCTCTCCTGTTTAATAATATCCTTCCTATTATGAGGTGACCAGAACTGTACACAGTATTCCAGAAAAGGGTCTCACCAATGTCCTGTACACCTCAACATGACATCCCAACTCCTATAAAGGGCTGAGCAACGTAACACCTTTAACCATTTTGTCTACCTGTAATGCAAATTTTAAAGATGTACCTGAATCCCGAGGTCTCTCTGTTCTACAATATTACCCAGGGCCCTACCATTAAATTGTACAAGTCTTGTATAAATCTTGTGTTACTCAAATGCAATACCTCACATTTATCCAAATTAGTCTTTTCATATTAAGTTTTTGTAATGGGGTGGGGAAGACAGTGACCAGAGGATACAAGTTGGACATAATTGGCAAAGAAACCCCAAGGAAGTTGGAAATAAGGACACTTTTGCTTTCAAAACCCCAGGAAATTCTGACAATATGCTGCCCAAAAGGATATGGAAAGCAAGTTCAATAATCATTTTCAAAAGAGAGTTGGATAAATACCTGAAGGGAAATAGTTTAAAGGATTTTGGAGATAGAGTGGGATGGGTATGCAGCTGCATAGATCATTCTAGAGAGCCAGCATAGACACAATGGAATGAATGAGCTGAAAATGTGTTGCTGGAAAAGTGCAGCAGGTCAGGCAGCATCTAAGGAGCAGGAGAATCGACGTTTCGGGCATGAGCCCTTCTTCAGCTCATGCCCGAAACGTCGATTCTGCTTCTCCTTGGATGCTGCCTGACCTGCTGCGCTTTTCCAGCAACACATTTTCAGCTCTGATCTCCAGCACCTGAAGTCCTCACTTTCCCCACAATGGAATGAATGGCCTCCTCTGGACTGCAAGGTTCTATGATACATGGAGGGAGGGGAGAAGAGGCTGGTGCTGTTTGAACCAGTTAGATATTATTGTGGGGCTGGGCACTGGGGCAATTTTCCACTTGAGGACCCTGCAACCTTCTGGACTCAATATCGAGTTCAACAACTTTACAGTTTGAGCTGTCCCATGTCCTTACCCCAACCTCCCCCCCCCACAGCCCAGGTCTTGTTATCACAGGCCTTTTATGATGAAGGGCTCCGGCCCAAAATGTCGATTCTCCTGCTCCTCGGATGCTGCCTGACCTGCTGTGCTTTTCCAGCAGCACACACTCAACTCTGATCTCCAGCGTCTGCAGACCTTACTGTCCCCTTGTTATCACAGAGTCTGCTATTATACACAACACATTGTTAGACACTAACAGTCCCCATTTACAGCTATTCATCCTCCCAGTCAGATCATAATTCACTCCTTTGTCTGTCCAACTGTTCTTCTCTCTCTTTGTGCTCTATCCCCACCTATTGATTACACCTTAACCCCTCCCCCCACCCGATCTCCTGCAAACAAAAACATTTTCCTAGCTATCATCGGTCCTGAGGAAGGGTCACTCGACCTGAAACGTTACGTCTGATTTCTCTCCACAGATGCTGCCCGAAAGAGAGAGAGAGAAAACCCAGCACTCAGGAGCCAGCCTCAGAAAGTAGGTTCAATTCAGAGAATCCTACATGGAACTGGGCAGATGGGTTACACTGAGTCATTAATAAGTCGTGCCAAAACCCCAGTGGATTCAATGTAGCTCAATATCTTTGACATGAGAAAGTACTCTGAGCTAATTCCAAACAAAGGTTTATAAAATCCCTTGAGGCATGGATAGGATGAACAGCCAAGGTCTTTTTCCCAGGATAGGGGAGTCCAAAACTACAGGGCAGAGGTTTAAGGTGAGGGGGGGAAAAGATTTTAAAAGGATCTGAAGGGGTAACTTTTTCACATAAAGAGTGAAGCATGTTTGGAATGAGCTGCCAGTGGAACTGGTGGAGGCTAGTATACGTACGAGCGTTAAAAGGCATCTGGATGGGTACATAAATAGAGCTGAAAAGTGTGGTGCTGGAAAAGCGCAGCAGGCCAGGGAGCATCTGAGGAGCAGGATGCTGCCTGGCCTGCTGCACTTTTCCAGCACCACACTTTTCAACTCTGGTCTCCAGCATCTACAGTCCTCACTTTCTCCTGGGTACATGAATAGGAAGGATTGAGAGACATATGGGCCAAATGTTAGCAAATGAGACTAGATTGATTTTGAATATCTGGTCGGCAAGGACGAGTTGGACCAAAGGATCGGTTTCCATCTTTTCACAGATGTACACAGTACAAACACCCTCCGTCTCTCAGAGACATCCTGAAGCACTCTGTGCAATATCAATTACTGACCAGACTTAATGACTGACAGGAGGTAAGAAACACCTCAACAAGGGGCCCTTCTTGTGGCACAATGGTAGTGTCCCTACCCCAGACTGGGAGGCCCTGGTACAAGTTCCACCTGCTCCAGAGGTGTGTAATAACATTTCTGGTCAGGTTGATTAGGGGAAAAAAAAAGGTTACCAAAAAAAAAATCTAAACACAGCCAAGTCCCAGAACCAGCAACTGGTCTTAGATATGTGAGAAACCTTAAGCGAGGACATTTTAAAAACTCACTCCCTTTTCTCAGGATGTGGGGTGAGATGTTTCAACATCCATTATCTCAGGCCAGAGATAACATGACAAAGAGCGCAGCTCCCATTCAGTACCTGCACAGCTCATTTAAACCAGGGTTAGAAAGGCAACACCTGAAATAAAGCGTGAACCATCACCTTGATCTGTTCAGTTCTGTCTGACACCAGGTAGTCCTTTTATTCAAACAGCAATGGCCAAGTGATAAGACAATGTCACTGCTCAGGAAGTTAAGGGTAAAATCATGGGGGACATGGATAGGATAAATAGACATGGCTTTTTCCCTGGAGTGGGGGAGTCCAGAACTAGAAGGCATAGGGTTATGGTGAGAGGGGAAAGATTTAAAAGGGACCTAAGGGTGCGTGTATGGAATGAGCTGCCAAAGGAAGTGGTGGAGGCTGGTACAATGACAACATTTAAAAGGCATTTGGATGGGTATATGAAAAGGGTTTTGAGAGATATGGTCTAAATGCTGGCAAATGGGACTAGATTAATTTAAAATAACTGGTCGGCATGGACAAGTTGGACTGAAGGGTCTGTTTCCGTGCTGTACATCTCTATACTCTAAATGCACATTGCTATAGCACTCATTGCTGCCTCAGGAGTCCCAAAGTACTTTATAGTAATATAAAAAGGTTATGGTAAAGTTACCAGTGTCTTCCTAGACCATACAACTGCTCCCTCATTAGAGACAGACAACTGGTAGTGGTTTAATCTGAGGGTCACCACGTTTCAGGCAGAGGGAGAGGTTGAGGAGGAGAGTCTTTCGTGGTAACGTCAGCTGCTGCGGGAACTGAACCCACACTAACCAGCCATCCAACCAACTGAGCTGATCCAAGGAGTACGTATGAATTGTATTCACTGTTGTGATGTTGGGAAACACTTAATTTGCTATTTACTACCTTCAATTTCCCATAACTAATAAATGTACAAAGACCCGATCACCTGCTTTGGTGGAAAGGACTGTGGGATCTGGTCTTCTTTGAAATAGTGCCTCAGGATCTTTTATACCTCATTTCCCCTTCCCCCACCTCATCCTAGTTTCAAACTTCCAGCTCCGCACTGTCCCCTTGACTTGTCCAGACTTGTCCCACCTGCCTATCTCTTTTTCCACCTATCCACTCCACCCTCTCCTCCCTGACCTATCACCTTCATCCCCTTCCACACTCACCCATTGCACTCTATGCTACTTTCTCCCCACCCCCACCCTCCTCTAGCTTATCTCTCCACGCTTCAGGCTCACTGCCTTTATTCCTGATGAAGGGCTTTTGCCCGAAATGTCGATTTTGCTGCTCGTTGGATGCTGCCTGAACTGCTGTGCTCTTCCAGCACCACTAATCCAGAATCTGGTTTCCAGCATCTGCAGTCATTGTTTTTACCATCTTTTATACCCACCTGACTGATCAACTAGGAGCTTGTGTTAAGGATGGGACCTCAAGGAGGCCACCTCTGACATTAAAAGGAAAGCTCTGGGTGGATAAACGATTTCCATTTGTCGGGGATTCTAGAACTAGGGGGCATATCTGGAAACTAGGGCCAAACCATTCAGGAGGGATGTTAGGAGGCACCACAGGGAGGTGGTGAAAGCAGGCACATTAGCATTGTTTAAGGCACATCGTGACAGACAGATTAGATTCTCTACAGTGGGGAAACATGCCCTTCAGCCCAACAAGACCACACCGCCCCTCCAAAGAGAAACCCACTCCTCTACCCTATATTTACACCTAACACTGTGGGCAATTTAGCATGGCCAATTCACCTGATCTGCACATGTTTGGATTGTGGGAGGAAACTGGGGAACCTGGAGGAAACCCACACAGACACAGCGACAACGTGCAAACTCCACACAGACAGGCGGGAATCGAACCCAGGACTCTGGTGCTGTGAGGCAGCAGTGCTAACCACTGAGCCACCGTGCTGCCCTTATGAACAGAAGGCGAATGGAAGGACAGAAACCATATGTAGGCAGTAAATAGTGAGTCTAAATAAGGGACAGGGTCATAGAGATGTACACCTTGAAAACAGATCCTTCAGTCCAATTTGTCCACACCAACCAGATATCCTAAATTAATCTAGTTCCATTTGCCAGCACTTGACCCATATTCCTCCAAACCCTTCCTATTCATATACTCATCCAGATGCCTTTTAAATGTTATAACTGGAGCAGCCTCCAGCACTTCCCCTGGCAGCTATTTCATACACATCCCGCCCTCTGCATGAAAAAGTTGCTCCTTAGCTCAAATCTTCCAACCCTGGCAACATCCTTTGTAAATATTTTTCTGCCACTCAATGAGAACATGCTGATCTGTGGCCTACCTCTGTCTAGCTGCCTTTGGCCATATCCCTTAATACCTTTGCTTAACAAAAGAAAATTATCTATATCACAATTAAAATGAAGAACTGATCCCAGCATCCACTGCTGTTTGTGGAAGAGAGTTCCAAATTTCTCTCACCCTTTTTGTGCATCAGTACAATATACAATCGAATCAACACAGGAACAAATCTTTATATCTACCCTTACTTAGACTCCTTATTTACTACCCATATATGATTTCTGTCCCTCTGTTCGCCTTCTGTTCATCTATCTGTCACGATGTGCCTGAAACATTGCTAATGTGCCTGCTTTCACCACCTCCCTGAAGTGCCTCCTAACATCTCCCCTGAATAGTCTGGCCCTAGTTTCCACCCAGCCTGATCCAATTCTATTGAGTACAGGAGCTGGAAGGTCATGTTGCAGCTGTACAGGACATTGGTTAGGCCACTTGTTAGAATATTGCATGCAGTTCTGGTCTCCCTTCTATCGGAAGGTTGTGAAACTTGAAAGGGTTGAGAAATGATTTAAAAGGATGTTGCCAGGGTTGGAGGGTATGAGCTAAAGGGAGAGGCTGAACGGGCTGGGGCTGTTTTCCCTGGAGTGTCAAAGGCTGAGGGGTGACCTTATAGAGGTTTATAAAATCATGAGGGGCATGGATAGGATAAATAGACAAGGTCTTTTTCCTGGGGTAGGAGAGTCCAAAACTCAAGGGCACAGGTTTAGGGTGAGAGGAGAAAGATTTAAAAGAGACCAAGGAGGCAACTTTTTCACAAAGAGGGTGGTACGTGTATGGAATGAGCTGTCAGAGGAAGTGGTGGAGGCTGGTACAACTGCAACATTTAAGAGGCATCTGGATGGGTATATGAATAGGAAGGGTTTGGAGGGATATGGGCCGGGTGCTGGCAGGTGGGATTAGATTGGGTTGGGATATCCGGTCGGCATGGACGGGTTGGACCGAAGGGTCTGTTTCCATGCTGTACATCTCTATGACTCTATAACAGGCTCGAGGGGCTGAATGGCCTCCTCTTCTTGTATTGCTCAACCAGGATTTTCCAGGCCGGGAATCGAAAGCAAGTCAAGCCAGGAGCGGGGGGAGTTCAAATGCCACAGAACTGGAGCACAGGAGGACCCCAGGCTGGCTCTCCCGGGTGGGTAGGGTCATTACTGGGCGCAGTGCTGCTCAACCCCTTCAGGGTGGAAAGTTAGAATCAGCCGGATTGCTATTAGTGGGATCTTGCCGTGCGCAAATGGGCAGCCGATTTTCCTACATTAAGAACGTGACCACACTTGAAAAGCAGAATTTCAAAACAATTCCGAAACGATCCGGAAAAGGCAAGTATTTTGCCTTTAATTCAACTTTCTGACTCAGCTCAGTGTCACTTCAAGCCAAGGGCTGATCCTCTCAGAAATCCCCCTCGTTTTTGAATTTAAAAAACCTCCCAAAATTCTCCTCCTCCCGGTCTCCCTAGACTCACCAAATCCACGTGTGCCTGCGCCCGGAGTGCGGGTCAAACTGGAGACGCCTCAATTTCTCTCTCTGCTCCGAACTCAGCAGCTCCATCTCCCCGCTGTCCGCAACTCAGGGGCGGCGCTAGACAAATTCCGACATCTCCGTGCCCCGCGCTGGGCGAGAAACGCCGCTCCTGAAACAATACTCTGCAGCTGAAGACCACTTTCAACTTCAGCCGCAACAGCGAGACTGAACACAAGGGGCCGAGTGTCCGGGAGATGGTTCCTCGTGTTGTTGTTGTTGTTGCTCATAGCTGCCCGTGAACCACCCACACGGAAATTATTGCACAACCAGCCATACCTGCAGGAACTGAGAGAGACGGAACACACCTGGGGCACCCACTCCTGTTCCTGCACTCTCTCATTCAGCAAAGACCTGACAACACCAGGCTACAGAGCTCCGGGAGAAGGCTTCTCTGTCAGAGACTGCCTTCCCTCCCACCCTGAGTAACTCCGCTCCACATTTCCGGGTAAAAGCCTGCAGTTGAAGGGAGAGGGAAATTGCCTCTCTCTCTCTCTCTCTCCTCACAGCCAGCTCCCTCTTGTGTAATCGGTGAATGTGTCTGTGACTTCTTCCCTCTCAGGTTCCCGCCGAGAAACCAGCTTCACAATGACAACACCGACTGTAGCGGGTTTGCTCAGCTCTCTCTGCAGAACGTGCCTTTACTGTTCCGTAAACCTCGACCGACTGGCTGTGGGCTGTACACTCTGTACACACTCACTGGCTGTGGACTGTACACTCTGTACACACTCACTGGCTGTGGGCTGTACACTGTACACACTGGCTGTGGGCTGTACACTCTGTACACACTCACTGGCTGTGGGCTGTACACTGTACACACTCACTGGCTGTGGGCTGTACACTCTGTACACACTCACTGGCTGAGGGCTGTACATTGTATACATTCACTGGCTCTGGGCTGTACAACACTGCATACACACTGGCTCTGGGCTGTATAACACTGTACACACTCACTGGCTGTGGACTGTACACTGTACACACTCACTGGCTGTGGGCTGTACACACTGACTGTGGGCTGTACAACACTGTGCACACTCACTGGCTGTGGGCTGTACAACACTACTGCCCGTAGTGTCAGATAAGGGGTAAATGTAGGGGTATGGGTGGGTTGCGCTTCGGCGGGGCGGTGTGGACTTGTTGGGCCGAAGGGCCTGTTTCCATACTGTAAGTAATCTAATCTAATCTATTCACTGGCTCTGGGCTGTACAACACTGCATACACACTGGCTCTGGGCTGTACAACACTGTGCACACTCACTGGCTGTGGACTGTACACTGTACACACTCACTGGCTGTGGGCTGTACACTCTGTACACACACACTGGCTGTGGGCTGTACACACTCACTGGCTGTGGGCTGTACAACACTGTGCACACTCACTGGCTGTGGGCTGTATACTGTACACACACTGGCTGTTGGCTGTACATTGTATACATTCACTGGCTGTGGGCTGTACAACACTACACACTCACTGGCTGTGGACTGTACACTGTACACTCTGTACACACTCACTGGCTGTGGGCTGTACAACACTGTGCACACTCACTGGCTGTGGGCTGTATACTGTACACACTGGCTGTTGGCTGTACATTGTATACATTCACTGGCTGTGGGCTGAACAACACTGTATACACTCACTGGCTATTGGCTGTATAATACTATACACACTCACTGTGGGCTGTACACACTCACTGGCTGTTGGCTGTCCAATACTGTACACACTGGCTGTGGGCTGTGCACTCTGTACTCACTCACTGGCTGTGGGCTGTCCAACACTACATACACAATGGCTGTGGGCTGTACAACACTGTACACACTCACTGGCTGTGGACTGTATACTGTACACACTCACTGGCTGTGGGCTGTACAACACTGTACATACTCACTGGCTGTGGGCTGTACAACACTGTACACACTCACTGGCTGTGGGCTGTATACTGTACACACTGGCTGTGGGCTGTACAGCACTACACACACTGGCTGTGGGCTGTACAACACTGTACATGCTCACTGGCTGTGGGCTGTATAACACTGTACACGCTCACTGGCTGTGGGCTGTACAGCACTGTACACACACTGGCTCTGGGCTGTATAACTCTGTACACGCTCACTGGCTGTGGGCTGTATAACACTGTACACGCTCACTGGCTGTGGGCTGTATACTGTACACACACTGGCTCTGGGTTGTACAGCACTGTACACACACTGGCTCTGGGCTGTATAACACTGTACACACACTGGCTCTGGGCTGTACAACACTGTACACGCTCACTGGCTGTGGGCTGTATAACATTGTACACACTCACTGGCTGTGGGCTGTACACTCTGTACACACTCACTGGCTATGAACTGTACACTGTACACACTCACTGGCTGTGGGCTGTACACTCTGTACACACTCACTGGCTGTGGGCTGTACACTCTGTATACACTGTCTGTGGGCTGTACAACACTCTACACACTCACTAGCTGTGGGCTGTACAACACTGTGCACACTCACTGGCTGTGGGCTGTACACTGTACACTCACTGGCTGTGGGCTGTACACTGTACACACTCACTGGCTGTGGGCTGTACAACACTGTGCACACTCACTGGCTGTGGGCTGTATAGTACTGTACATACTCACTGGCTGTGGGCTGTACAACACTGTGCACACTCACTGGCTGTGGGCTGTACACTACACACACTGGCTGTGGGCTGTACACTGTGCACACTCACTTGCTGTGGGCTGTATAGTACTGTACATACTCACTGGCTGTGGGCTGTATAGCACTGTACATACTCTGGCTGTGGGCTGTACAACACTACACACTCACTGGCTGTGGGCTGTACAGCACTGTACATACTCACTCGCTGTGGGCTGTACAACACTACACACTCACTGGCTGTGGGCTGTACACTCTGTACACACTCACTGGCTGTCGGCTGTACAGCACTGTACACACTCACTGGCTGTCGGCTGTACAGCACTGTACACACTCACTGGCTGTGGGCTGTAAAACGCTCTACACACTCACTGGCTGTGGGCTGTACACTGTACACACTCACTGGCAGTGGGCTGTACAATACTGTACACACTGGCTGTGGGCTGTACAGCACTGTACATACTCACTCGCTGTGGGCTGTACAACACTACACACTCACTGGCTGTGGGCTGTACACTCTGTACACACTCACTGGCTGTCGGCTGTACAGCACTGTACACACTCACTGGCTGTGGGCTGTACAACACTCTACACACTCACTGGCTGTGGGCAGTAAAACACTCTGTGCACACTCACTGACTGTGGGCTGTACACTGTACACACTCACTGGCTGTGGGCTGTACAATACTGTACACACTGGCTGTGGGCTGTACACTCTGTATGCACTCACTGGCTGTGGGCTGTACACTCTGTACACACTCACTGGCTGTGGGCTGTACAACACTGTGCACACTCACTGGCTATGGGCTGTACACTGTACACACACTGGCTGTTGGCTGTACATTGTATACATTCACTGGCTCTGGGCTGTACACTGTACACACACTGGCTGTGGGCTGTATAACACTGTACAGCTCACTGGCTGTGGGCTGTACAGCACGGTACGCACACTGGCTGTGGGCTGTACACTGTACACACACTGGCTGTGGGCTGTATTACACTGTACACACACTGGCTGTGGGCTGTATAACATTGTACATGCTCACTGGCTGTGGGCTGTATAACACTGTACACGCTCACTGGCTGTGGGCTGTATAACACTGTACACGCTCACTGGCTGTGGGCTGTATATCGCTGAACCACAGTTTTACTGTTTTGTCTGACAGGGACAGGAAGCAGAAAGCTGAAACCAGTTTAATGTGGCAGTGGTTACAATACTGCGGATGTTGGAAATCGGACCCAAGAACAGAAATCCCAGGTAAAACCCACATGGCCTGACAGCACCCACAGAGTGTTAGCTGAGTTATCATTTTGAGTCCAGTGACTCTTCCTCAGAATTGAGTTCCGAAGAAGGGTTAGTGGGCCCTAAACATTGATTCTGCTTTCTCTCCACAAATACTTTAGTGTGGTCTGAGGTCATGAAAGATGCTATGAAAATGCAAGTTGTTTTTGTCTTGGACTGTGGAAAGGGTCCCAGCTGGAAAGTGTGTTGTTATCAGGGTATTGGATGGCATTGCCATGGTTGACTCTCCTATCTCAACATCCTGGGAGTTACCAAAAGAGGATGGTTTGTGTCTGGGATATCTGAATATCCGGACGTGTGGTAAAAGCAAGTTCAATTGAAGCATTCAAGAAGGAATTTGACAATTGATGATTTGAATAGGAACAATGATCAGGGGGTCAGGAAAAGGAGAGAAAATGGCAGTAAATCATAAAGGTAAAAAGGTAAAAATAAATCATAAAGCACATTTGCAGAGTAGATGCAGACAGGGTGGACTGAATGTTTAGATTAGAGTGGTGCTGGAAAAGTACAGCAGGTCAGGCAGCATCCGAGGAGCAGGAAAATCAACATTTCAGGCAAAAGCCCTTCATTCCTGATGAAGGGCTTTTGCCTGAAACGTCAATTTTCCTACTCCTTGGATGCTGCCTGACCTGCTGTGCTTTTCCAGCACCACTCTAATCTAAACTCTGGTTTCCAGCATCTGCAGTCCTCGCCTTTGCCTAGGGTGGTCTGAATGGTCTCCTTGTCCATCATAAGAATTCAGTGATCTCTATTTTAAATCGACAACTTGTCATTTTTAACCAATGACCTCAAGGTTTATAATCCTCCACACCAGGAAACGTCCTCTCCACATCCACCCTGTCAACATCCCTCAGGATCCTCACTAAACAAAAAAAACAAAAGAACCGTGGATGCTGGAAATCAGAAACAAAAACAAAAAAATCAACACTGCTTTCTCTCCACAGATTCTGCCAGACCTGCTGAGTTTTATTTCAGTGGTTTCTGCTTTTGTAACCTCAGGATCTTGTCTGTTTCAATCAAGTCAGCTCTTCCTCTTCCAGACTGCTGTGGATACAAGCCCAGCCTTATTACATACCTGGCAAATATTCCAGATATTCATCTGCTAAACCTTCCCTGAACTACTTCCAATGGATTTAAATCTTCCTTAAATAAGGAGATCAATATTGTGATTAGTACTCCAGATGTGGTCTCACCAATACCCTGTATAGCCAAGCATAGCCACCCTATTTTTTTGTTCAATTCCATTTTTGATAAATAATATTTCTATTAGCTTCACTAATTACTTGCTGAAACATCAAAAATGGACACTTGGTTGAGATTCTAAGCAACAAAGAACAATGCAGCACAGGGATAGACCTTCAGCACTCCAAGTCTGCACGGACACATTTTGCCCTTCCATACTAAATCTGTCTTCACTCACAGGATCGGTATCCTTCTCTTCCCTTCCTATTTGTGTATTCATCCAAGTGTTTCTTGAATGCTGTTATTGTGCCTGCTTCCACCACCACCTCCCCAGGCAGCGTGTTCCAGGCACTCATCACCTTTTGGGTGAAATACTTGCCTCGCACATATCCTTTAAACGTCTGCCAACCCCCCCCCGCATTTTGAACCTGTGTCCCCTAGTAATTGACCTCTCTATCCTTGGAAAAAGCCTCATACTTTCCACTCCGAAGAGTAACCCACTTAGACCCATTTTCCCTCTGACTAATGCACCTAACATTACGGACGATTTAGCATGGCCAATTCACCTGACGGTCCCATCTTTGGACAGTGGGAGGAAACTGGAGCACCCGGAGGAAACCCACGCAGACACGGGAAGAATGTTCAAACTCCTTACAGACAGTTGCCCGAGGGTGGAATTGAACCCAGGTCCCTGGTGCTGTGAGGCAACAGGGCTAACCACTGAGCCACCATGCTGCTCTTATGAACTTTTATCAGGTTACCCCTCAACCTCCTGCATTCCAGTGAAAACAAACCCAGTCTATCCAACCTTTCTTCATAATTAAAATCCCCATATTAGGCAACATCCTGGTAAATCTTTTCAGTATTTTCTCCAAAACATCCACATCCTTCGGCTCATGTGGCAAGAGAACTGTATGCAATATTCGAGCCATCTGTACCTGGAATATCAACAGAATTTGACCATGGTTCTAACATTGAGCATTTTAGGATTTTAAAATAAATTGATAGGGTAGATGGAGAGGGATATTTACAGAAAGTGCTAGAGAAACTCAGCAGATAGTGGGCGGCACGGTGGCACTGTGGTTAGCACTGCTGCCTCACAGCGCCAGAGACATGGGTTCAATTCCCGCCTCAGGCGACTGTCTGTGTGGAGTTTGCACATTCTCCCCATTCTCCGGGTGCTCCGGTTTCCTCCCACAGTCCAAAAATGTGCAGGTTAGGTGAATTGGCCATGCTAAATTGCCCGTAGTGTTAGGTAAAGGGGTGGAATGTAGGGGGGGGGGGTGGGTTGCGTTTTGGGGGGTCAAAGGCTGAAGGGCCTGTTTCCACACTGTAAGTAATCTAATCTAATCTGGCAGCATCTGTGGGGAGAAAGCAGAGTTGATGCTTCAAGCCCAGTGCTGTGTGCTGAAGAAGAGTCACTGGACTCAAAACATTAATTCTGTTTTCTCTCCGCTGATGCTGCCAGATCTGCTGAGTCTCTTCAGCAGTTTATATTTTCATTTCCGATCTTCAGGATCTGCAGTCCTTTCTATTACATTACACAGGAACATTTTTTGTTGGTGTAAGAATCCAAAGCCAAGGGATATTTCATTAAGATCCAAGCCAATCCATTCAGGAGAGAACAAACACAGAGAATGTTGGAGGAACTCAGCAGATCTTACAGCATCCATGGAGGGAGGAACACAGTTAACATTTCAATGTTACAATGACCCTTCTTCTTACCAGATTCGAAACATTAACTCTGTTCCTCTCTCTGCACAGATGCTGCCAGACCTGCTGAGTTCCTCCAACATTCTCTGTGTTTATTTCAGATTTTCAGCATTCGCAGTATTTTATGTGGATTCAGGAGAAAGGTTCAGAGATATTTATTCAGACAAAGGGTGATGGAAGCGTGGAATATTTTCCCGCAAAAAAGCAGCATATGTTGGTTTAATTAATCATTTTAAATCTGAGATTGTGAGACGTTTTGCTGGACAAGGTGGATGGGTGGAATTAGGTTCAGGGATGAGATAACCACTTTCCTCATCCCTTTTTTGAATCTCACTGTACAGAGAGAGATGTGTTGATGAAGCTTTCTGTCTCTCTGTACTCCTCAGGACACATGCAAGAATGCCAAATTTGATTACAACAATATATATCACAGGGGAAAAGAATGTCAATTGGTTGGAAAGTTGTGTTTGGTTGGCCAAGGCATTTCCATGGAGAACTATAGGAACAAGATTTCAAAACTCAAGAGAATTCAAGAAAGACGCAAAGCTCTTTACAGCAACTGGAACCTGTTCTCTGTAAATAAAAGGAATATCGAGTCATAGAAATGTACAGCATGGAAACAGATACCTCCATTCAACTTGTCCATGCCAACCAAATATCCTAAACTGATCACGTCCCATTTGCCAGCACTAGGCCCATTTCCCTCTAAATCCTTCCTATTCATGTACCCATCCAGATGCCTTTTAAATGTTATAATTGTACCAGCCCCCACCACTTCCTCTGGCAGCTCATTCCATACACGCAACACACTCTGCGGGAAAAAGTTGCCCTCAGGTCCCTTTTAAATGTTTCCATTCTCACCTTAAACATATGCCCTCTAATTTTGGATTCCCCATCCCTGTGGAAAAGACCTTTGCTACTCATCCTATCCATGACCCTCATGATTTTACAAACCTCTATAAGGTCACCCCTCAACCTCCGACACTCCAGGGAAAATAGTCCCAACCTGTCCAATCTCTCCCTGTAGCCCACTCCCTTAAACCCTGACAACATACTTGTATATCTTTGCTGAATCTTTTCAAGTTTCACAACATCTTTCCTATAGCAGGGAGACTAGAATTGAATGCAGTATTCTAAAAATGGCCAACTCAATGTCCTGTATAGCTGCAACATGACCTCCCAACTCCTGTACTCAATGCACTGACCAATAAAGGCAAGCCTTCTTCACCTGTCTAACTGCGACTCCACATTGAATGAACTATGCACCTGTACCCATAGGTCTCTTTAGTCCCTAGGTCTGTTTGTTTGGCAACAGTTCCCAGGGCCCTACCATTAACTGTACAGTGGATCAATGGTTAGCACTCCTGCCTCATAGCGCCAGAGACCTGGGTTCAGTTCCACACTCAGGCGAATGTATGTGTGGAGTTTGCACATTCTCCCTGTGTCTGTGTGGGTTACCCCCAGCTGCTCTGCTTTCATCCCACAGTCAAAGTTGTGCAGGCTAGGGTGGATTGGCCATGCTAAATCACCTATAGTGTCCAGGGATGTGTAGGCTAGATGGAGTATCTATGGTAACTGTGGGGTTACAGGGACAGGGTATAAAGATGAGTCTGGGTGGGATGCTCTTCAGAGGGTCAGAGTGGGCTCGATGGGCCGAATGGCCTGCTTCTACACTGTAGGGATTCTAAGTCCTGCCCTGATTTGCCTGACCAAAATACAACACCTCATATTCATCAAAATTAAACTCCATCTGCCACTCCCCAGCCCATTGGTGCATCCGAGGTCCCGTTTAATCCTCATGAGTCATAATCACTGACATTTCAGCCTTTGCTGTTATGCGAGTCTGTAGATTTCCATAGAGGTCACTGAAGACACTCAGACTCTCGTGCTGCCAATGTACAGTATGTTGTATAATGAATGATGAACCTGGCTTATGGTTTAATGGAAAATTTCTGAAAGAGGATAAACCAGAAGTTAGGCCCTTTTTTTCACAAAGATAAAGAGAGACTTAATTATTTTTCCAGCCAACTGCTGGGCCACATGTTACGTTAATGAGAGAGAGTTAAAGAAGTGTTTTTTTCATTCATTCATGGGATGAAGGTGTCCCTGGCTCGGTCATCATTTATTACCCGTCCCTAATTGCCCAGAGGGCACTTATGAGTCAATCACATTGTTGTGTGCCTGGAGTCACAATTTCCTCCATTTGCCATGATGGGGTTTAAACCCAGGTCCCCAGACCATTACCTGGGTTTCTGGATTAACAATCCAGTGATAATACCACCAGGCCTTTGCCTCCTCCCTGTTTGGGGAGGGATTTCCAGATTAGGGCGCAGAAATCTGAAAACAGGACCAATAATGAGTGAGCGATGAAAATTGGGACCAGAGTGAGAGGCCAGGATTGGAGAACAACAGAGTTATGAGGCCAGCAGAGATTGTAAAAACCAGGGAGATCAAAAACATTCCTTTTTACGGTCAGAACCAGAAAACAAAGACAAGAAGGAACAATCAGCAGAGATAGTGTATTAATGTCAAATGGCGTTAGTGTCAGAGTCACAGTGACGTTACAGAACCTGCAATTGCATACCTTTACGCCTCAGGAACTGGGGAATGAACACGCAGGAGACTGTGTGAAATGACATCACTTTCACAGGGAAGGGAGTGCCCTAAACCAAACAAGGCATTCAAGATGTGTGAGTAACCGAAGAATTGAAAAAACGCAATTCATCTCTGAGATAATCAGCAATGTTTCATTTCTGTAAATAAGGGGCGGGTGTTTTATCTGTTTTCTTGTTGATCTTTCAGCATTGTCACTTGAAATAAACTAAAACTGTTTAGATAAACTAAAACCAGCAAAGCAAACTCTGATTACAAAACATTGGATAAAAGAGTCAGATTAACCAAAATACTACACATAAAACAATTGTTCCATGGACTGTGTAACTTAAACAACGTTTTTACCCAACATTTGTATGGTCTTCACCTCCACAATTCCTCAAGTTCCAACAACTAATGTTGACTTTCTCTCCAGAGTCTCTCAGGCAATCCTCTTCAAGTATTTAACCAATTCTCTTCTGAGAGTTCCTAATGAATTTCTCAAAACCACGAAAAGAACATGGGGCTGAGGAGAAAGGGTACACAGCTACAACCCTTCAAGCCTTCTCTGCCTGACACTCTGTAAGTTCAGAGCTTCACTCTCCTATCTTCACCCCCTTTATTCAAGACCCTCTTGTCTATCAAAAATCCATTAAGCACAGTCTTGGATAAACCTAAACAGACATACTGTCCTTGGAGTGTTTTATTGAGAACAATGAAAAGGGAACTTTACTCTGTATCTAACCCGGTGCTGTAGCTGTCCTGGGAGTGTTGGTGGGGGATGATGTAGAGTAAGTTTTACTGTCTCACACTGTGATGTCCCTGTTCTAATAGATGATGTTTCCTAGTTCTCAATTTTATGGGCTAAATTTCCCATAGTGTTAGGTCCATTAGTGAGGGGTAAATAGGGTAGGGGAATGGGTCTGGGCGACTTACAGTTTGGAGGGTCGGTGTGGACTTGTTGGGCCGAAAGGCCTGTTTCTTTATTCCTTGAAATAAAACTGGAAGCAAGAGGCAATGAAGAATGAAAGGACAGACAGTACAGAATACAACGTGTGTGTGGTCTTGTGTTATAAGCTGCACCTGTTAATGGTAATTAGTGCAAAATGACGTGAAGTGGAAAGTTGACACCAATACGTCAGTTCCTCAGCCTTCTCTTAGTTATCGATTAATCCCCTATATTCATGGGTTGCTGAGCAGGAATGATCAACAAGGTAAGGAACATGTCAACAACTTATACCAGCAGCTTTAGTCAAACCAGCTCCTGGAGAACAGTACGTACTCAAGTTTCACGAGCAGCCACGTTCAAGTTTTTACAGGGTCAGTTACAGTGAGTCGTGTTTCTGCAGCACATTCACTCAGGTTTGGCAGAGCTTCCTGTTTGATGGTCCTCAGACCTATGCAAAACACTTCACATCACAACCACGTTCTTCTGAGATGCAGTTCCTGGTGACATAGGAAACATGGTAGGCAATTGACACACCTGTGTACAGACGAGCGATCTCTTTATGTGATTATGTGGAGCTGACGTTGGACTGGGGTGGACAAAGTTAAAAATCACACAACACCTGGTTATAGTCCATCAGGTTTATTTGGAAATACTAGCTTTCAGAGCACTGCTCCTTCACCAGGTGGTTGTGGAGTAGAACCATAAGACACAGAATTTATAGCAATAAATTCACAGCTACCTGATGAAGGAGCAGCACTCCGAAAGCTAGTTCTTTGTGTGGTGGCGTTGGTAGATGAATGAATATGGCCTCTTTCATTATTCTGTCTGAGGTAGTCAAAGTCAGAAGTCACACAACACCAGGTTATAGTCCATCAGGTTTATTTGAAATCACAAACAGAGTTCCAGGTTTCTACTCCCATTTGTGTGAAAAAAGTGCTTCCTGACGTCACTCCTGAATGGCCTGTCTTGAACTTTAAGTCAGAAGTCACATAACACCAGATTATAGTCCAACAGCGCTGCTCCTATAAGCTTGGGCTTTCAAAATAAACCTGTTGGACTATAACCTGGTTTGGTGTGATTCTGACTTTGTCCACCCCAGTCCAACACCAGCGCCTCCACATTATGGCTATCAGAGGTAGTTAGCTCTGATGGCTCGATGGGTAGATCGTGATGCAACGAGTTCCACTCGTACCATTTCAATCCCAGTACTAGCTGCAATAGATCATGAAGGTTCTGCCTCCTCACCTTGCTGTATAAAGTGGATACACCGAAGGTGTAAATAACCAGTTAGTTGTCTCGAATGCAGGAGGAACTGGATACCCTTGTATGTGATTCACAAAAGATTGGTATGCAACTACAACAAGTAACCAGGAAAACTAAGAGAACATTGTTTATTGTAAGGGGAAGTGAATATAAAAGCAGAGAGGTTTGCCTCAATTACACAGGGTTATATACAGTGAGACCATATCTGGAGAACTGTGGACAGTATTGGGCCACTATATTTAAGAAGGTTGTAAATGCATTGGAAGTAAGTAGGTGAAGGTCAAGCAGGCAAATACCTGGAATGAGCAGGGCTGTCTCTTTGGGAAACTTTGATGTGGACCTGCCGGTGTTGGACTGGGGTGGACAAAGTAAAAAATCAGAGTCTAGATTAGAGTGGTGCTAGAAAAGCACAGCAGGTCAGGTAGCATCCGAGAAGCAGGAAAATTGACGTTTCAGGCAAAAGCCCTTCATCAGGAATGGAGGCAGGGAGCCTCCGGGGTGGAGAGATAAATAGGAGGGGGGGTGGAGCTGGGGAAAAGGTAGCAAAGAGTACAATAGGTGGATGGGTGTGGGGATGAAGGTGATAGGTCAGAGAGGAGGGTGGAACGGCTACCTTCCCCCCTGCTCCACCCCCCTCCTATTTATCTCTTCACTCCCTGCGTTCATTCCTGATGAAGGGCTTTTGCCTGAAACGTTGATTTTCCTGCTCCTCGGATGCTGCCTGACCTGCTGTGCTTTTCCAGCACCACTCTAATCTAGACTCTAATTTCCAGCATCTGCAGTCCTCACTTTTGCCTAGTTGATTTTAACCTTACTGTGAATCCTCTTCGAGGAGAAAGTGAGGACTGCAGATGCTGTAGATCAGAGCTGATAATGTGTTGCTGGAAAAGCGCAGCAGGTCAGGCAGCATCCAAGGAGAAGGAGAATCGACGTTTCTGGCATGAGCCCTTCTTCAGGAATGAACGCAGGGAGTGAAGAGATAAATGGGAGGGGGATGGAGCGGGCGGAAGGTAGCCGTTCCACCCTCCTCTCTGACCTATCACCTTCATCCCCACCCCCATCCACCTATTGTACTCTTTGCCACCTTTTCCCTTGCAAGACTCTTGCAAGGATGCCTAACTTGAAGAAGTTATCCTCCTCTCTCTAAAAGAATATCAGTGAGTCTCTCTCTCACTGCAACCCCCAGGTCATCCCCTCTGCCCTGAAGCTCTTCAACTGTGTACTGAAACAGACCCACTACCACAGCCACACCTGCTTCCTCTAACCTTTCAGTTCAGCACCATTCTTATGACCTGTCCTACCTGCCAATCTTCCTTCCCACGTATCCACTCCACCTTCCTCCCTGACCTATCACCTTCATCCCCACCCCAAACCACCCATTGTACTCTTTGCTACCTTCTCCCCAGCTCCCCCACCCCCTCCCATTTATCTCTCCACTCCGGAGGCTCTCTGCCTTCATTCCTGATGAAGGGCTTTTCCCCAAAATGTTGATTTTCCTGCTCCTCGGATGCTGCCTGACCTGCTGTGCTTTTCCAGCACCACTCTGATCTCCACCATCTGCCGTACCCACCTCCACCATGTTCATAGATGCCAATGGGTCTTTGTGGAATGAGAGTAGGTATGGTGATGTATGTAATGATGTAACAGTGACATGTGCAAATTTGAATAGGCTGTTTGAATGAGAGATGTATTGACAGAGAACTGTAGAATAGTGCTAAAAATAAAGTTAGCAAAGACCTAACTACAGAATCCAATAGCAATCCCTCATAGGAAAGCTCATAAAGTACAGCAGAGGTGGTTAAAACCACCTTACCAATGTGCAGAAAAGAAGTCAACACAAAATACTGTGGATGCTGGAGATCCGAAATAAAAACAGAAAGTGCGAGAGAAACTCAGCAGGTCTAGCAGCATCTGTTGGAACAGAAACTAAGCTAATGCTTTCATTTCCAAAGTTCATGGGACTTGAAACTTTCACTGTGTTTCTCTCTCTACAGATGCTGAGTTTTTCCAGCGCTCTGTGGTTTAGTGCAGAATAGAGACCTTAGGAGTACCACAAATTTTGTACATGGTTAATTATCTTACCACTGTATTGCTGGGCTGCACATGTTCGCAAGATATTCAAATGTGTAATTGTCCAAGAGCAAAGCTATAATTGTCCTGGTTTCGATGGGTATCCCGCCCATCTCTGAGACAGAGGTCATGGGCTCAATCACATCCAACGGTCTCATTAAATGGCAGAACAGACTGGATGGGCTGAGTGGCCCACTTTTGAATATAGGAGTTGGGGCGTTATGTTGAGGTTGTACAAGACGTTGGTGAGGACTTTTCTGGAGTACTGTGTCCAGTTCTGGTCACCCAGGTATAGGAAGGGTAATATTAAATTGGAGAGGGTTCAGAAAAGATTTACCAGATTGTAGCTGGGAATGGAGGGGTTGTCTTATAAGGAGAGACTGGATAGATTGGGAGATTTTTCTCTGGAGCAAAGGAGGTTGAGGAGTGAACTTACCAAGGTTTATAAAATCATAGGGTGAATAGCAAGGGTCTTTTTCATACGGTGGAGAGTCTCAAAACTGAGGGGCATATTTTTAAGGTGAGAGGAGAAAGTTTTAAAAATTATAAGAGGGGCCACGTTTTACACAGAGAGTGTTTCATGTGTAGAATGAACTGCCAGAGGAAGTGGTGTGTGCAGGTACAGTTACAACATTTAACAGACATTTGGAGAAGTTCATGAATAGGAAAGGTTTGGATGGATATGGGCCAAACACAGGCAAGTGGGACTAGTTTAGTTTGGAACCATAGTCGGCATGGACTGGTTGGACTGAAGGGTCTGTTTCTATGCTGTATGACCCCATAACTTTATGACTAAAACAGATTATTTGCTGGTTAGAAAATTATTGAATGTGGGATCCTTCTGTGCATACATTGGCTGCTGTGTTCTGTACATTAGAACAGTGACTACATTTCAAAAATATATTCCTGATTGTGCAGTGCTTTAGGATGTGGCGTAGTTTCGAAAGGCTATGTATAAACATGTTTTTCTTCCCATTCTCTCTGATTCTTTGCTCAAGGACAGACTGGAAAATTTTTACTTTATCTTTTTGTTTCCTGATTGTGTTTCTGTGTCATTTGCACTTTTAGGATGGCCAGTGAAGCCACTTAGCCATCAACTCTGTACAGACATCACCAGCATTCACTTCTCCCCCTTTTAACTTTCATGCCAGCTCTTACCCGGAACAGCTGTGAAAATACTTTTTCTATATATTTCCATCTCTGCACCCTTGGTGGCTTTGTTTTAGTTGCTTGGGACTCTCAGCTCTGGAATTCCCTCCTGAAACCTCCACAACTCTCTCCTTCTTTAAGATTCTTCTCAAAACCTCCATCTATGAACAAATCCTGTTCTAATATCATTTATATTATTCGTTCACAGGATGACGGTGTCGCAGGCTAAGTCAGCATTTATTGCCCATCCCTAATTGCCCAGAGGACAGTTGAGAATCAACCACATTGCTATGGGTCTGGAGTCACATATAGGTAAGGATGGCAGTTTCTTTCCCTAAAGGACATTAGTGAGCCAGATGGGTTTTTCCCCAACAATCAAGATTCTTCATTACACCCTTAATTCCAGATTTTTCTTTAATCCAAATTCTACTATCTGCATCCCCAGGACATTACCTGGATTAATAGTCCAGTGACAATACCACTCAGCCATTGCCTCCCCCCATTGTTTGAGACATTGGTCTTGTGAATGCCCTTGGGATGTTTTAAAGTGCTTGGGGAGATTGGGTATCTTTGTACTGCTTGTAGACAAGTAACCTGGACACACTGGGTCATTCTCTGTGGATGAGGTTTAAATCCCACCATGACAGACGGTGGAATTTAAACTCATTTATCATTCCGAAATTAAAAGCTAGCCTTATAGGGATCATGAAATCAAACTTATAAAGTCATAGAATCATACAGCACAGAAACAGACCCTTCAGTCCAACCAGTCCATGCCAAACATAATCCCAAACTAAACTAGTTGCACCTGCCTTCTCCTGGCCCATATTGCTCCAAACCTTTCCTGTTCATGCATCTATCCAAATGCCTTTTACACGTTGAAATTGTACCCTCATCCACCACTTCTTCAGGAAGTTCATTCCACATAAGAACCACCCTCTGTGTAAAAAAATTGCTCCCATGTCTTTTTTAAATCTCTCTCACTCACTTGAAAAATGTATCCCCAAGACTTGAAATCCCCCATCCTATGGAACAGACAACTACCATTAACTCTATCTACACTCCTCATTATTTTATAAACTTGTATAAGATTACCTCTCAACCTCCTACGTTCCAGTAATAGAAGTCCCAGCCTATCCAGTCTTTCTTTATAATTCAAACCTTCCATACCCGACAACATCCTGGTATATCTCTTCTGAACCCTCTCCAGTTTAATAATATCCTTTCTATAATTGGGCGACCAGAACTGGACACAATATTCCAGAAGAGGCCTCACCAATGTCCTGTACAACCTCAACATGACTTCCCAGCTCCTCTACTCAAAGGATTGACCAATGAAGGCAAGTTTTTATAAAAACCCATGTGGTTCACTAACGTCCTTTAGAGTCATTCTTAACTGGTCTGGCCTATATGTGACTCCAGATCATTGGCAATGTGGTTGATGCTTATAATAGCAATATACTGTGAATGCTGGAAATCTGAAACAAACACAGAAATTGCTAGAGAAACTCAGCGAGTCTGGCAGCATCCATGGAGAGAGAAACAGTTAACATTTTGAGTCCAGTATGACTGTTCTTCAGACCTGAAGAAGTGATTGACTCTTTACTGCCCTCTGAAATGGTCAAGCAAAACATGCAGCTGTGACAAAAAGCTATGGACCTTTTTAAAAATGAATGAAATAGGATGGACCACTGGGCACTGAGTCAGGCATCGGAAATGACCATCAATAACCCAACCCTGTTTGCCCAACAAATTTCTCCTCACCCATGTCTGGGGTCTTGCACCATAATTGCAGAAGCTGTCTCACAGATTCCTCAACATAAGTTGTCTGTAAGGGATGATTCTGTGAGTAGGACTATAACCTAGCCAACACCATCACTGTGCCTGGGTATGCCCTGTCCCACTGGCAGGACAGACCCATTAGAGGTGACAGCACAGTGCTATACCATCAGGAGAGAGTTACCCTGGGAATACACAACCTTGACCCCAGACACCATGAAGTTTCAGGTCAAATGAGAGCAAGGGAACATCCTGCTGATCACCACATACTCTCCCAGCCAACTGTCCCACTAGGAGTAAGCACTGAGAGCACAGGATGTACTCTGGATGGGGATCTTCAAAGACCATCATCGATTGGCTCAGCAGCAGCACTGCTGAAATAAGCAGGAGTGGGCCATAAAGGACGTAACTACTAGACTGGGTCGGCAGCAGGTGGTGAGGGAACCAACAAGAGGGAAAAGCAGACTCACCCTCATCCTCACTAATCTGCTGTTGTAGATGCATGACAGCAGCAGTAAGATACCATCTGTGTGAGGAGAGGGGGAGTTATCCCTATGCCAAAACAGATAGATTTCTAGCAATTCATTATTGGCTATCCATGGATTGCAGTGAGCTATAAGCAGCAACAGCAGAACTGTATTCATCCAAATCTGTAACCTGATGGCACGGCATATCCTCCCACTCTACCGTTACCATCAAGCCAGGGCCTCTAATATGGTTCAGTGGAGAGTGCAAGAGGGTATGCCAGGAGTAACACCAGGAATATCTAAAAATGAGGTGTCAACCTGGTGTGCTACAAAAAAGACTACATGCATATTAACCAATAGACACAATATACAATAGACAGAGATTCCACAACTAATGGATCAGATCTAACCTCCTGTCACATCCAGCGGTGAATGGTGGTGGACAATTAAATAAGTAATCTGAGGAGGAGGAGGCTCCACAAATATCAACAAGGAAGGGAACTAGCAGCACATCAGTGCAAAGGACAAGGCTGAAACATTTGCATCCATCTTCAGCCACAAGTGCCGAGTAGATGATCTATCTGGGCTGTGGTCCTCAGCATCAAAGATGCCAGGATTCAGCGAATTTAATTCACTTCACATGATATCGAGAAATGGACTAAGACACTGGATACTGCAAAGGCTATGGGCCCTGACAACATTCCAGCAATAGTACTGAAGATTTGTGCTCCAGAACTTGCCGCTCCCCTAGCCAAGCTGTTCCAGTACAGTTACAACACTAACATCTACCTGACAATATGGAAAATTGCGCAGCTATTCCCTGACCACAAGAAAGCAGGACAAATCCAAACCGGCCAATGACTCCTAGGTGTGTTTGGTGTGAATTATGTAGAGAGAGCTTTAGTCTGTATCTAACTTTGTGCTGTCCCTGCCCTGGGAGTGTTTGATGGGGACGGTGTAGAGGGAGCCTTACTCTGCCTCTAACCCCATGCAGTACCTGTCCGTGAGTATCTTGCAGAGAAAATGTAAAGGGAGCTTTATTCTGTATCTAACCCTGTATGTCCCTGTCCTGGGAATGTTTGATAAGGACAGTGTTGTGGAAGCTTTACTTTCAGTTTAAGTGAGTAGAAGGACCTTTATTCTTCATCTATCGAGAACCGTACTTATAGAGTCATAGAGATGTACAGCATGGAAACAGACCCTTCGGTCCAACTCATCCATGCTGACCAGATATCCCAACCCAATCTAGTCCCACCTGCCAGCACCCGGCCCATATCCCTCCAAACCCTTCCTATCCTGATCCCTTTTAAATGTTGCTATTGTACGAGCCTCCACTACTTCCTCTGGCAGCTCATTCCATACATGTACCACCCGCTGATTGAAAAGGTTGTCCCTTAGGTCTCTTTTATATCTTTCCCCTCTCACCCTAAAGCAATGTCCTCTAGTTCTGAACTCCCCACCCCAGGGAAAGGACTTTGTCTATTTATCCTATCCATGCCCCTCATGATTTTATAAACCTAGGTCAACCCTCAGCCTCCAACACTCCAGGGAAAACAGCCCTAGCCTATTCAACCTCTCTCTATAGCTCAAATCCTCCAACCGTGGCAACATCCTTGTACACCTCACCTTTTCAAACTCACAATGGACTCCCCAATAGGAAATACAGCCAATTCTGAAAATTAAACTGAAATTGTGTGGTTCCATCTGACAGGGCAGCAACCAACTCCTAATATCGTATTGAGAGTGTGTCATGGGCTCTGCAAAAAGCAGGTTACATAGAACATAGAATATTACAGTGCAGTACAGGCCCTTCGGCCCTCAATGTTGCGCCAACCAGTCATACCAATCTGAAGCCCAACTAACCTACACTATTCCATGTACGTCCATATGTTTGTCCAATGACGACTTAAATGCACTTAAAGTCGGTTACAGTAGTCAGTAATTAATTGTACGGATAAATCATTGCAGCACATTATCCCCTCACTCCAGCATCATTGCTCATGAAGCCTTTATCACACAGGCAGATAATGCTGACCACTACATACTTCGCTCACATTAATTTTTCCACATATCGATCATATTCTGATGTGCAGTTAATGTGCTAGCCTGATGTTAATTTGATATAAAATTCCGGATTTTCCGGGGGCCTTTGAAGCCAATGCCAGCTCCACGATTTCAGCTGGAATGCTTGGCTTTACTCCATCCTTCAGGAGATGCCGGTCCAAATAAGGAATTGAGCTCGCTGTCTCAGCCAACTCCTGTTATTTCTAACATATGTTTCCAATTAACTCCTGCTGGTGCATTCCAACTCCTCTCAAAATGTGCGTTAAATGATTTTTCTGATGAAAACCTCTTTGGTGAGTTGAGGCTGACCCAGCACCTACCTTGCATTGGGACCCTAGGGTTATTATGGGAGATTATCAATGTTAGGTTCTGTTGGTATCTGTTTCTGGACAATTCTGAAAGGGTTTTTCCACTGAGAAAACCCAGTTTGCCAATGACCATTCAGCATGTCTCATGATCCAGGTACATGAAGCATACTACAGCCTCTCTGAGGCAATTGGCCAGTTTTGTTAAACTGTTGATCAAATTGTTGGTAGTTTAAGATCATCCAGGGATGAATCCAAGCAGGACTCTGCGGCACAGTGGTTGTGTTCCTACACCTCAACCACACGTTCAGGAAATGGAACTGTTTCGATACCTCCTGGATTGGAAAGGGTTTTTACCTTGTGGTTTCTTGGAAAATGAGGTCCCCAATTTACCGTATGCTGTGATCCACCCAACGAAAGTCAAATGACTTTGGAGAAAAAGACAAGGAAAACTTTGGGGAGATAAGAGATAGATTGGTGGCATGTAATTGCTGCAAGGCCTATGTTTGGAAAAACACTATTGGGGCCTCTGTGCCAATGGTTACCAAACAACATGGACTTGTGTTGTGGCTTGCAAGACTCTGGGGGAGTTGCAAATCTGTCTTACTCAGGAGAAGTTCTTGAGAACCTGATAAAATTTCCAAATATCAGTTTTTTCTGACTGTGTTACAAACCCTGAGAAGTTGAACTGTTGTCCCTTTTTGAAAGCCATCAGTCAACATTGAGAAGCCTCTGTGAAAGGATGTGCAGACTCTGTGAGCGTGGCTAAACCTGTAGGAAAGTTAAAAGCACCATTGATTGGAGATATGGTAAAGCGACTCTGGAGGCAGCTGAGCTCTCAGGTTATTGAGGCCACGGATAAGAAGCAGGAGTACAAGCCAACTGTCCTAGATATCACGTTCATAAGGAGGAAGACATGGAGGATGGCGACAGAAGCCTCAGTCACAAAATATTTCCGGATCAGTGGTGCTGGAAGAGCACAGCAATTCAGGCAGCATCCGAGGACAGGCAAAATCGACATTTCGGGCAAAAGCTATTCCACTGCACTTGGGGCAATGACTGCATAAGACAGTGAGAATGAGTAGGAGTGGGTGAGACTAACCCGATGTACAGGCTCTTTCTGCAGCCCCTCTGCAGAAATCATTCTTCAAGCAAGGAGCCCATTTATCCTACAGAACTTGAGGAATGCCTAGTCGCTGACCTCTGTAGGTGATGCTCTGGGATTTCACACCACAGCATGGAAACACCGTTAACAGCGCTGAGCACATGGCCGGCTGCATCAGATGTTATCTAGAGACAGGATGCTCAGGGAGGAATGAGTGTTGAGGTTTTTCAGACCCTACTCCTTTCAGTGTCTTTCAATGCCTACTACTGCGTGAGGTCAGACCAATGTAAGGTGTTAACAGTCTGAACAATAAAGATATCTTTCACATATTAATGCATCTAGGCAGTTTCGCTTCTTTTCTGTCATAGAGTGAGTTTATAGAATCCAGTGACTTAGCGGTTTCATCAGCTCCCCCGAAACGCTACTTTGAATGAATTTGAGGGCAGGCTCATCGCAATTCAACTTATCACAATTTTATCATATCTCCTGTGGTTTGGTGTGAGATTCTGTTTGATTACCAGGCCGGAGAAACAGCTTGGGATGTTCCACTACGATAAAGGTGATACATAAACATGTTTATTTGTTTCTCTTTCTGGTTACAGGCTTCTCCTTCAATGTATGGCCTTTTGTGCGAGCCCACTCCATTCACCATCCAGTGGAGAAGGAGTTCATTTAGACTTTCATGGGATGTGAGTGTTGCTACTCCCATTGGATTTTTGGACCGGGTTTGGTGACAGCCGATGGGTTTGAGCCACAGAGGTGAGATTGAATGGGCGGAAGGTGCATCTATTGAGATTGTTACTAACTGAGTCAAGGTTGGCCCATGTACAAGAAATTTCGCAAGTGATAATTTGGCCAGAATTGCTCAGTACATTCCAGATAAATAACTATTTACAACAAGCAAAACTATATCTATTTGGCAATACACCTCTTGCAATTAACACCTACCTCCGTACATTCATCACCTTGATCCTGTTTAATGGACAAAATATCACATTGAGATAGGACATTGCTTGTGCACCTCAAACAATGCACAAGACATTTGACACCATCCAAGATGTGGGAGCCTGCTGGAACAATTCCCTCATCACTCCCGTTGGTCACCCCCCCCCCCCCCCCCACAACCTTTCACTATTGAAAATTCACTCCCTCTGCTACTGATGCACAGGTGGCAACAGCACATACCAGGTATAAGGTGGGATACAGCAATTCTTGCAGCCTCCCTGGCCAACAACATCTTTCCAAGCTGCTACCTAAAAGCACAAGGGGCGGCAGTTGTATGGGAACACCACCACCCCCCCCCCCCCCAGCAAGATCTCCTCCAAGCCAGTCGCCATCTTGACTTTGAAATATATCACTGTTCCTTTAGTGTCGCTGGGTCAGAATCCTGGAATTTTCCCTCACCCGATCAGAAATGTTGATAAACCCAGACAAAACAGGCAGCAGTAGTTGAAGGCTTAGAACTGCCATCTTGTGGGCAGATCAGGATTGGTAACAAATTCTGCTTTACACAGCAATGCTCACAGAGTCATAGAGATGTACAGCACGGAAGCAGACCCTTCAGTCCAGCCCATCCATGCCAACCCAATCTAGTCCCACCTGCCAGCAGCTGGCCAGTATCCATCTAAACTCTTCCCATTCATCTACCCATCCAGATGTCTTTTAAATGTTGCAATTGTACCAGCCTTCACCACTTCCTCTGGCAGCTCATTCCATACACGCACCACCCGCTGCGTGAAAAAGTTGTCCTTTAGTTCGCTTTTATATCTTTCCTCATATGAAATGGATTTTTAAGGGATGGCTTCTGTTTGCATTGAACTTGGAGCCAAATATTCAGGTTTCAATAGCCCTGCACACAGGGATCACAACTGCAGTGACATGTCATTTAAATCAATTATAATCTCTAGGTTTACGATGGTTGTATTGATGAAGCAACCAGAGCAACAGTCCAAAACAAGGTGCTCATTTCCCACTGGGAGGGTGAGAGGGGAGAGCTGCTTAATGGGCTGTTACTAAAACAGATGATCTGGTCATTATGGTGCTAAAGTGGGAGCTTGCTGTGCACAGGTTTCAATGTTATTTGGAAAGTACCTAAACAGGTTTGAATGCTATGAAAACATTTCTTCAGTATTGCACATCACCCTTACTTTGTATTTTTATAGAATCTGGTGATACAGGGGCCAGGGAGGTAGTCAGGCTGTTCAGCAGAGTTTAAGGTAGTTACTGCAAAAGCAGCTGAGTCCAAGACAACTCAAAGTTTGATCTTAGAGTAGGATATTTGATCTTCACGTGGGATAAAAGGTCGGCACAACTTCAAGGGCTGAAGGGCCTGTACTGTGTTTGTACTGTTCTGAGTTCCATATTCAGAGTTGCTGTTTGAAACAGGTCCCAGTCATTCAAACCACTCGTGTCTGTATCTTCGATCCCCACAAGCCCCACTGTTCACTGACCCAAGTTGACTCCTGATCAGGTAAATTTTGTAATTTAAAATTCACATTTATTTGTTCAAATCCATCCACATCTCCCGTGCCCAACAACCTTCTAAAACTGCTGGATTCCACCAATTTTGGCTTTTGATCAAATTGGGTTTTTCTTTGCCTCGTTAGTGACTGTTCTTCATATTTTCTCAAGTTGTCTACGTCACAGGAACTGAAGGCATGCATGTTGTTATATGACTGCCACGGTTAGCTCAGGGAGACTGACATAGCTCAGATATAAACGCTAGCTGCTCCAAGTCCACGCTCACACATCTTCAGCCTGCAGCTTGACCAACAGCAGAGAACAGCTCACCCACAGGGTGTCACAGACCTGCGACTGGCACTGGGTGAGGTCTCCACAATACTCAGAACTTTCAGAATCAAAGACAGGGTGAGATGGATTGGTGTCTCACATTGGAATCACAAAATCATAGAATTATTACCGAGTAGAAGGAGGCCATTCAGCCCAGTATGTGTATTCTGGCTCTTCAAATGAACATCATGCCCCATTGCCCATCTCCTGCCTTTACCCCATCTCTCAGCTCAGCATTCCTAACCGAATAACCATCCAATACCATTCTTGAACACCTCAGTTGAACATGCCTCCACCCCGTTTCCAGACAGTGCATTCCAGACCCTAACCATTTGCTGGGTGAGAAACATGTTTCTCTCACATCATCTTTGTTCTTTTTGCACATCATTTTAAATCTGGGAACAGTTTCCCCCCACCCCCCAACTCTCTCCAGCCCGCTCATGGTTTTGAAAAGCTCTAGCAGGTCTGCTGTCAGGCTTCTCTCTCGCAGGAGAACGGTCCCAATTTCTTCAATCTCTCCTCATCACTGAAGGTTCAGGTGACTTCACACAAAGGGGAGTGGGAATCTGAACCGCTCCCACCTCCACTCCCCACCCCCTGAAAAAGGATGCTGGTAGTCAGGGCGTGTCAATTGAAAACTTTATAACTGAGATGGATAGAGTTTTGTTAAATTAGGGAATAATGGGTTACAGAACTGAAGTGGACTAATGGAATTAACACACAGATTGTTGCAACAAACTCAAAGGAGTGAAATGGCTGTCCTCTTTCGATATGTCGGGGTGTGGGAGGGGGTCTGGAAGAGATGTACCTGAAACCGAGGTCTGTTTAACCCAAATAATCATCCAATGCCCCTCTCGAAGCCCTCAGTTGAATCAGCCTCCAACCCATTTCCAAGCAGACCATTCCAGACTCTAACCACTCGCTGTGTTTTCCTCACATCTTTCTTACTTTGTTTACCCATCACTTTAATTCTGAAAGTGGGTAAGGAGTCTGTTTGATTGGAATTCCACACTGGGTGTATGTAGGAAGGGGACTGTGTCCATTGGGATCATGTCACATGGGAATGAATAAAGGAAGGCTTCTACTGAGATTATGCCAAACAATGGAGTCAAGCTAGGCACACGTCAAGAGATTGTGTAACTGATCATTTGGTAAGAATTACTGATGAATTCCAGGTAAATAATTATTTGTGACCAGCAAAACCACAGTAGTGTAATATTTATCCTTTCACAATGAAGAAGCAGAGCAGCAAATCACGAATAAAACAATATCAAACACGATAGAACATGGTCAGTCACTAAGCAGGGAGGTGGATTCAGATCAAAGAGTCAGGCACTGAGGGGGAGTCAGGCCGCACACACAGGGATATCAGAAGCTGTGACACATCCTCAATTCTGATCTCTCGGTTTACAATGGTTGTGTTGATGAAACAAACAGACCAACGTTCCAAAACAAGGTGTTCATTCCTTTGAAGGAAGGGAGGTGACGGGGTAGAGCTGCTCATCAGAGATCATTGGGAAGGGGTGGGGGGTTTAGTCTGGGCTCGGTCATGGGGAGGGTGGGTCAGTGTTTGCCCAGTCATGGGGTAGGGGCATCAGTGTTTGCCCAGTCACGGAGCGGGGGTCAGTGTTGTTTCGGTCATGGGGCGGTGGTCAGCGTTTGCCCAGTCATGGGGCGGGGGTATCTATGCTTGCCCTGTCATGGGGCGGTGGTCAGTGTTTGCCCAGTCATGGGGCAGTGGTCAATGTTTGCCCAGTCATGGGGCGGGTGGGTCAGCGTTTGCCCAGTCATGGGGCGGTGGTCAGTGTTTGCCCAGTCATGGGGCGGGTGGGTCAGCATTTGCCCAGTCATGGGGCGGTGGTTAGTGTTTGCCCAATCATGGGGCAGTGGTCAATTTTTGCCCAGTCATGGGGCGGGTGGGTCAGTATTTGCCCAGTCATGGGGCGGGTGGGTCAGTGTTTGCCCAGTCATGGGGCGGGGGTCAGTGTTTGTTCGGTCATGGGGTGGGGGTCGGTGTT
>NC_057740.1:41250531-41252554 GCF_004010195.1 Chiloscyllium plagiosum
TCTTGTTGCAGGAGGGGTCAGTGTTTAGCCAGTCATGGGGGGGGAGGGGTCAGTGTTTGTTCGGTCATGGGGCGGGAGGTGTCAGTGTTTGCCCAGTCATGGGGGGGGAGGGGTCAGTGTTTGTTCGGTCATGGGGCAGGAAGGGTCAGTGCTTGCCCAGTCATGGGGCGGGAGGGGTCAGTGTTTGCTTGGTCAGTCACACTCACCCCTGGGGCCTTCTGAGGCAGAAAGGCAGGTTCCAACCTCAAGCCGCAATGGACTCATTTCTCTGAGATGTCAGGGAGGGAGTGTTTGTTGGGTCATGGGGCAGGAAGGGACAGTGCTTGCCCAGTCATGGGGCGGGAGGGGTCAGTGTTTGCTTGGTCAGTCACACTCACCCCTGGGGCCTTCTGAGGCAGAAAGGCAGGTTCCAACCTCAAGCCGCAATGGACTCATTTCTCTGAGATGTCAGGGAGACCCGCGTTCCCAGATTGGCTGCCTTTCACATCAGGCTTTAACAAAAGGCCTATCTGCCCCTAACATGGACAATGGATAATATTTTGGGATTTTGGCAGAGCCTTCGCCACCTGACGGAATATTTAGTAAAACTAGTGATGAGTCATACTGGTCTAACTCAGTGTGTCCATCTCAGAGCAGTGCTCTGGTCAGTACACTTCTTTCCCATTTTTATTGCTTCATTTCCTCTAGCCCTGAATGAGTTGATACTTATCTCGTCCAGCATCACTAAACCAATGGTCCTGGTCATCACCGCGTGGCTGTTTGTGGGAGCTTGCTGTGCACAATGAGGCTTTGTCACCTCCTCCGGGCCAATGAGGCTAAGGGATTTGTGGGATCCTCCAATTCAGCTGTTTGTCCAAATTGGTTTTCCTTTACTCAATCTTGGAGGCCACATCTTCAGTCATCTTGGTTTTACAAGATTAAAGATGCTACATACATTTGGTATGTTGCAATATTGATGTTGGTCTCAGTTTGCATCAATCAGGACAGAACAGACAGAAGCAGGTGAATAGAAATACAACCACTTCCAGCACTCAGTAATCATCAACAACAGCTTCTCGTCACCCTGCTATCGGAAAGGTATTACTGATTTGGAAAGGGTTCGAAAAAGATTTAGCATGACGTTGCCAGGGTCTGAGTTATAGGGAAAGGCTATATAGGCTGTTTGTTTTCACTGGAGTGGAGGAGGTTGAGGAGTGACCTTATAGAGGGACATAGATATGGTGAATAGCAAAGGTCTTTTCCCTACTGTGGGTGAGTTCCAAACTATGGGGCATATTTTTAAGTCGTGAAAAGAATGATTTAAAAGGGACCTGTAGTGAATGTAACAATGTCAGCCAGGTGGACCTTATAGAATATGAGTTCCCTGATTGGGGCTGTTAATCTGGTCCAAACAGAGAGCCCTGGCTGACAGATATAAATGGAAGTGTCAGGGGTTCTGTTCATTCAGACAGCTGGCTCTGAGGAAGCTGGATCAGTGTCAAGAACTCTCCACAGAACTGGCTCAAAGGTAGAAGATAGAGGGTGGTGGTGGAGGGTTGTTTTTCAGACTGGAGGCCTGTGACCAGTGGAGTGCCACAAGGATCAGTGCTGGGCCCTCTACTTTTCGTCATTTATATAAATGATTTGGATGTGACCATAAGAGGGATAGTTAGTAAGTTTGCAGATGTCACCAAAATTGGAGGTGTAGTGGACAGGGAAGAAGGTTACCTCAGATTACAACAGGATCTTTATCAGATGGGCCAATGGGCTGGGAAGTGGCAGATGGCGTTTAATTCAGATAAATGTGAGGTGCTGCATTTTGGGAAGCAAGTCTTAGCAGGACTTATACCACTTCATGGTAAGGTCCTGGGGAGTGTTGCTGAACAAAGAGACCTTGGAGAGCAGGTTCATAGCTCCTTGAAAGTGGAGTCGCAGGTAGATAGGACAGTGAAGAAGGCGTTTGGTATGCTTTCCTTTATTGGTCAGAGTATTGAGTACAGGAGTTGGGAGGTCATGTTGCAGTTGTACAAGACATTGGTTAGGC
>NC_057740.1:41252717-41274206 GCF_004010195.1 Chiloscyllium plagiosum
CTGCCAGAGGATGTGGTGGAGGCTGGTACAATTGCAACATTTAAAAGGCATTTGGATGGGTATATGAATAGGAAGGGTTTGGAGGGATACGGGCCAGGTGCTGGCAGGTGGGACAAGATTGGGTTAGGATATCTGGTTGGCGTGGACGGGTTGGACCGAAGGGTCTGTTTCTGTGCTGTACATCTCTGTGATCCTCTGTGTAAATAAAGGGTGACTTGATGCCTCAAGACGTGAGGGGCAAACCTTCCACACAGACGGTGGTTCGTGCGTGGAATAAACTGCCAGAGGAAGTCACAGATGCAGGTACAGTTAAAACATTTACAAGTCATTTGGACAGGTACATGAATAGGAAAGGGATATGTGCCAAATGCAGGTGAGTGGGTCTAGTTTAGTTTGGGAAAATTGGTTGGCATGGATGAGTTAAACAGAAAGATCTGTTTCTGTGTTGCAAGACTCTAAGCAGCAGAAAACCACACCCAAAACAATACCTTGTCCACAGGATGTTACAAAGCTGCACTTGTCTCTGTCCAGAATCTCAACAATGCTTATTGTTTATGATTGGATGGATAGGTGTTTCCAAATGATTATCCCGCCACAGGTATGATGGGGTAAGGACTCTTGTGGTGCAATGGTGGCCATCAATACCTCTGGGCTAGGAGGGATTTTTACAGAAATTGTTTCATAACACCCTCTGAACAGGCTGATTGAAAATTCCCATAGCGTGGGAGTGAACTGGAATGAGGTTTAGTCCAGTGGGATTGTTTTGAATTAGAATGAACGGTAGGGCAATTGGGTGTATTGAGATTGCACCTAACAGCTGAACCAAGATGGATGCATTGCAAGAAATTGTGCAACCGATAATTCACGCTTGTGAATTCCAAGTAAATAGTTCATTTCAATCAGAGGGACCACAATTATTTATCAATGCACTTCATGCAATTGCCACATCATGTCACTCTAGAGCTTATGAATGTCACTGGTTTGGTATTGAAATACTAAATCCAGATTGAACACAGTCAGTTACTATCAGTGGAGTGGGTTATATTAAACACACAGAGACAACTAATCAGGAAAACATCCTCTGTGCACACAGGGATCTCAATAGCAGTGAATTAATTATAATCTCTATGTTCATGCTGTTTGTGTTGATGGAGTAACCAGTCTAACATTCCAAAATAAGGGAGGCGTGGTGGCTCAGTGGTTAGCACTGCTGCCTCACAGCACCAGGAACCTGGGTTCAATTCCAACCTTGCGTGACTATCTGTGTGGAGTTTGCACAATCTCCCCGTGTCAATGTGGGTTTCCTCTGGGTGTTCTGGTTTCCTCCTACAGTCCAAAGACATGCAGGATAGGTGTGCCATACTAAATTGCCCAGTAGTGTCCAGGGATGTGCAAGATAGTGGGTTAGCCATGGGAAACGTAGAATTACAGGTGTAGGATGTGGGGATGGGTCTGGGTGGGATGCTGTCCAAAGGGTTCGTGTGGACTTGATGGGCCAAATGGCTGCTCTCACACAGTAGAGATTTGATTAGTCTCAGGTGCTACCCCAGGGGGAGAATAAGAGAGGAGAGTTGCTCTTGGAGATCTGGTTATGGGCAGGATGATGGGGAGAGGGAGGTCAGTCACCAGCTCACTGTGGGCTATTCTGAGACAGACGTCTTCAGGATCCAGTCCAAAACCCTAGACCTGGAGACATTTTTCGGACACTTCAGAGAGAGAGATGCCCCGCCAGGGATCCTGTCATTAGGATAAGACATAAAACCTAACACCAATCTGCCCTCTCAATAAGTGCATTTGAAGACCGTGGGAATTCTCTCCAGTGGGCTACTCAATAGTTATCTTCAACCAACACCTTCCTGATGAAAGGCTTTTGCCTGAAATGTTGATTCACCTGCTCCTTTGATGCTGTCTGACTGGCTGTGCTTTTCCAGTGCCACACTTTTTGATTCTTCAGCATTAACAGAGTATCTGGGTCATTCCACACACTGTTTGTGGGAGGATTTTAAAAAGTTTGTTCACAGGAATAGGGCATTGCTGGCTGTTTCTCCTCTGTCACATTGTATGGCAGTTGTGCCTGGACCAGATTCATGGTGTCATATAAATCTGAGTTAATATTTCATTCGTATTTTCCTTGGCATGGAGAAAAACAGAATGGAACAATTTTCAAAGGCCACCAGACCTTTCAACCCGCCTTGCAGAGGAGAAAGGGGATGAGAATGTTCTGTCTCAGAGGGTTGGGAATCTTTGGAATTCCTTCCCACAGAGAGCTGTGGGGGCAGAGCCCTTGTGTATATGTAAGGCTGAGATTGGTAGATTCTTGATCAATTGGGGAATCAAGGGTTATGGGGAAAGTGCATGGAAGGAGAGATGAGGAGTGTCTAATCAGCTATGACACCACTATTGAATAGCGGAGCAGGCTCAAGGGGCTGAATGGCCTCCTCCTGTTTCTGTTTCTATGATCTTTCATCCATCTACATCCCTTTGCAGACTTCCTTTGTCCTCGTGACAACTTACTTTCCTATTTATCTTTGTAAGTTTACCATCCAGGCCTGTGACAATTTGTGTGCCACAAGGATCGGTGCTCGGTCCACTGATTTTTGTCATTTATATAAATGATTTGGATGTGAATATAGGAGACATGGTTAGTAAGTTTGTAGATGGCACCAAAATTGGAGGTGTACTGGACAGCGAAGAGGGTTACCTCAGAGTACAACGGGAACTTGATCAAATGGGCCAATGGGCTGAGGAGTGGCAAATGGAGTTTAATTTAGATAAATGTGAAGTGTTGCATTTTGGTCAGACAAATCAGAGCAGGACTTATACATTTAATGGTAAGGTCCTGGGGAGTGTTGCTGAACAAAGAGACCTTGGAGTGCAGGTTCATAGTTTCTTGAAAATGGCATCGTTGGTAGATAGGATAGTTAAGAAGTTTGGTATGCTTTCCTTTATTGGTCAGAATATTAAGTATAGGAGTTGAGAGGTCATGTTATGGCTGTACAGGACATTGGTTAGGCCACTTTTGGAATACTGCATTCGATTTGGGTTCCCTGCTATAGGAAGGATATTGTGAAAGTTGTAAGGGTTCAGAAAAGATTTACAAGGATTTGGTTAAGGGTTTGAGCTACAGGGAGAGGCTGAATAGGCTGGGCAGTTTTCCCTGGATATTGAAGGCTAAGAGGGTAACTTTATAGAAATGTATAAAATCATGAGAGGCATGGATAGGGTAAATAGCCAAGATCTATTCCCCAGGTTAAAGGGAGTTCTAAGTTAGAGGGCATAGGTTTAGGGTGAGAGGGGAAAGATTTAAAAGGGACTTAAGAGGCACCTTTTTCACGCAGAGGGTGGTGTGTGTGTGGAATGAGATGCCAGAGGAAGTGGAGGAGGCTGGTACAATTCCAACATTTAAAAGACATCTGAATAGGTACACAAATAGGAAAGGTTTAGAGGGATGTGGGCAAAGTGCTGCCAAATGGGACTAGATTAATTTAGGATATCTGGTCAGCATGGACAAGTTGGACTGAAGTGTCTGTTTCCGTGCAGGAATTCTAAAATTCTCATCCATGTCATTGATGCAATTTGTAGATCATTGAGGTACCAGCACTGAGCCCTGTGGCACACCAGGAATTACAGGCTACCATCCTGAAAATGCCCCCTTTATCCCTACTCCACTTCCTGTTAAAAAGAAACAATTCTTTATCCATGTTACCATGTCACCCTTAGACCGTGAACTCTTATTTGGTGTCGTAACTTTGATGTGGCACCCTATTGAATACCTTTTGAAGATCCAAGTACACTACCTCTAAATGTTGCCCTTTATGCAATTTTCTTGTTACTTCCTCAAAGAACTTTGATAAATTAATTGAACAGGACTCTCCCATAAGGGGGAAACATCCTCTGAGCACTTACCCAGTTATGCTCTTTGAAACTAAAGTGAGTGAAGTGCAGGTAAAACAATCGAGTCTACTGCATTTGCTGCTCACAACGGGGTCTCCTCTACATTGAGGACACAAAGCGTAGACTGGGTGACTGCTTCTAACAACACCTACGTTCTGCCTGAAAAAAAAGACCAAGTTCCCAGTTGCCTGCCACTTTATCACATCACCCTGTTTCCTGGCCAACAACTCTGCCTCAGGCTTGCTGCTGTGCTCTAGGGAAGAACAGCTCCTCATTTTCCATTTGGGAACTCTACAGCCTTATGGACTCAATATTGAGCTCCACAACCTTAGGGCTTGAGGTACATTCTCCCAAGTCCTGACCCCAATCCCCACGCACCAGGCCTTGTTACCACATGCTCTGCTATTACACACAACCCAGCGTTAGCCACCAATAGTCTCCATTCACATCCATTCATTCTCCCAGCCTGATCGTTATCACCCCTTCATCTATCCTACTGTCCTTCCCCCTCTTTGCGCTCTAACCCCACCTATTGATTAAACCTTAACCCCTCTCCCTACCCTAACTCCTGCATCTATATAAAATACATTTTCCTCACTACCATCAGTTCTGAGGAAGGGTCACTGGACCTGAAACATTAACTCTGATTTCTCTCCACAGATGCTGCCAGACCTCTGAGCTTTTCCAGCAATTTCTGTTCTTGTTTCTGATTTACAGCATTTGCAATTCTTTTAGAACATTGACCAGTACAACATAGTACAGGCCCTTTGGCCCTCAGTGTTGTGCCAACGTTTAATCCTTCTCTAAGATCAAACTAACTTACATACCTTACATTTTACTATCACCCATGTGCCTATCAAGAGTCACTTAAGTGTCCCTAATATATCTGACTCTACTACAAATGCTGGCAGTGTATTCCATGCACCCACCACTCTCTGTGTAAAGAACCTACCTCTGACATCTCCGCTAAAACCACTCTCCCATCAATTTAAAATTATGCTCCCTCATGGTTGCCATTTCTGCCCTGGGAAAAAGTCTCTGGCTATCCACTCTATTGATGCCTCATCATCTTGTACATCTCTATGAAGTCACCTCTCATCCTTCTTTGCTCCAATGAGAAAAGCCTCAGCTCCTTCAACCTTTCCTCATAAGACATGCCCTCCAGGCAGGATCCTGGTAAATCTCCTCTGCACCCTCTCTAAAGCTTCCACATCCTTCCTATAATGAGGCGACCAGAACTGAACACAGTATTCCAAGTGTGGTCTAACCAGGGCTCAATAGAGCTGCAGCATAACCTCACAGCCCTTAAACTCAATCCCCCCGCTAATGAAAGCCAACACACCATACACGTTCTTAGCAACCCTATCAACTTGGGTGGCAACTCGTAGGGAACTTTGAACATGGACCCCAAGATCCCCCTGTTCCTCCACACTGCCAAGAATCTGCCTTTAACCCTGTATTCTGCATTCAGATTTGACCTTCCAAAGTGAATCACTTCATACTTTTCCAGGTTTTTTTTTAGATTAGATTAGATTACAGTGTGGAAACAGGCCCTTCGGCCCAACAAGTCCACATCGACCCGCCGAAGCGAAACCCACCCATACCCTTACATTTACCCCTACCTAACACCACGGGCAATTTAGCATGGCCAATTCACCTGACCCTGCACATCTTTTGGACTGTGGGAGGAAACCGGAGCACCCGGAGGAAACCCACGCAGACACGGGGAGAATGTGCAAACTCCACACAGTCAGTCGCCTGAGGCGGGAATTGAACCCGGGTCTAAGGCGCTGTGAGGCAGCAGTGCTAACCACTGTGCCACCGTGCCGCCCTCCATCTGCCACTTCTCAGCCCAACTCTGCATCCTCTCTCCAGCCCTCTGACTTCATCCCTTTCCAGGTCTCTTTCGAAACCTCCAATGGCTTCCACCACTCTCCCAGGCAGTGCATTCCAAATCCTAGCAACTCTCTGAGTAAAGAGGTTTCTCCTCATCTCACACCTCGTCTCTTGCTGACAATCTTGAACCTGTGATCTCGAGTTACTGACAAACTAATTAGTGGAAACAGAATATCCTTCTTTATTCAGTCAAAATTGTTCATCATTTTGAACACCTCAATAGGGCCACCTCTTAATCTTCTCTGTTCCAAGAAGAATAAGTCCTCTAATCTTTCCTTGTATCTAAAATCCCTCATTCTTGTCTCTCTAGTATCATTCTAGTAAATCTGCTTTGAACTCTCTCCAGGGTTTTCACATCCTTCCTTAAACAAGGTGCCCAGAACCTCCAAATGTGGTCTGACCAATGATTTGTAGCGGTGCAGCATCACTTCCTTTTATGCTCTATGCCTCTATTTATAAACCCAAAGATCCTATAGATCTTCTTAAGAACTATTTCAATTTACTCGGCCACCTTCAGAGAATCATCCACATTAACCCTAAGGTCCCTCTGCTCCCCTCAGAGTTATCCCATTGAGCCCATATTGTCCAAACGTGTTTCTTGCACCAAAATGCATTCCCTCACATTTCCCTGCATTGAAATCTATCTGCCAGGTGTCTATCCATTTGGCCAACTTATCAATGTCCCTTGATGTTTCTTGGCATCGTCCTTAAAATTCACTGACGTCCCTAGCTTATATCATCTGTAAATTTAAGCAACACTCACCTCCAAATTATTTATATAAATCAGAAACAGCAAGGATCCCAACACTGATCCCTTGGGAACACCACTTATAACTCATCTTCAGTCTGAGAAATGCCCATTCATGCTTACCCTCTGTTTCCTATCTTTTAGCCAACTTCTAATCCATGTTGTCAAGTACCCACCAATCTCAAATATTTCTCATTTGCTAACCAACCTGCCTTGTGGCATCCTATCAATGTTTGTTCTTGCAGCTTGTACTGAGCTTTGCTGGAGCACTGTAGCAAGTCTGAGACAGAGATATTGGTCACGGAACACCATGACGGGTCAAAGTGGCAGGCAGCTGGAAGCTCTGGGTCATTTTGTCGGATAGAACATAGGTGTTCTTCAAGGTGGTCACCCAGCCTGTGAATTGTCTCCCTTGTGTACAGAAGACCACATTGTGAGCAGCAAATGCGATAGACTAGATTGAGTGAAGTGCAGGTAACTCGCTGCTTCACCTGGAAGGTGAATTTAGAATTCCCTCATACCGAGAGAAGTTAAAAATCACACCACACCAGGTTATTGTCCAACAGGTTTATTTGGAAGCACTAGTTTTCGGAGCGCCGCTCCTTCATCAAGTGGCACAGGTCCATAACCTGGTGTTATGTGATTTTTAACTTTGTCCAACAGTGGTACCCTACAAGTATTGGGAGAAGTTCAGGTGAACTGGGGATAAAGAGATAAAGGAGAAGGGATGAAAGGATGTGTTGATAGAATGAGATCATCAGTGGTGGGAGCGAGCTCACAAGGAGCATGAACGCCATCACAGAACAGTTGGGCCGAATGGCCTGTTTCCGTGCTGTGAGTTCAACAGAATGTGATCACACTTGATGACAAGGAATCGGGAGATATGTCGCCACCTGGTGGTACAATTACTGCAGTGTTCACACTCAAACCAGGAAACATGCAGATGCTACAGGACTAAAGCATTCACACCATTTCAAACATTAAACACTCAATAATAATAAAAAGGACCATAGATGCTGAAACAAAAATAGAGAATGCTGCAGAAACTCAGCAGATCTGGCACCATCTGTGGAAAGAGCAACAGAGTTAATATTTCAGGTTCAGTTGGGGTTAGAGCTGGGAAAACGTGCTGAAAACAGTCAATATGTCTCAAACATGTTGCACATTTACTGCAGTCAAACTGTGACTGTGTCAAGAAAGTTTTTAATTGATGTTAAAGTGCTCTGAGATGTCTGGATGTTGCAAAAAATTGATAACTGTAGTTTTTCTCGTCTATTAGCACTCCTTTGGAGTTGCTCTGAAGAAACACGTTTTGACATTCAATGACCATCACTGAATTACAAAGGCAAATATAATCGTTATTCTTCTCCAGTACATTCCGTGGTAGGTGCAGTTTAACACTTGCAGCCTCAGAGAGTTGTTGAGATCACAATGGCTGAACATACACTTCAGTTTGTCCCAAGCCAGAAGTACAGGAGGATCTCGGGTGATGTCTGCTTTGGGGAGATTCTGACAAATTCTGTTGTCCTGCTCATAAACCCACGCCCTCAATTGGTGTCAGTTGCCAGATAGAGCCGCCCATGTTGACAGAATCCTCCAATCAGAATTTTGACTGCTCTACTGTTCTTTCAGCATGAGCAACTTTAATGAATAGCATATCCCTGAGGGTGTGCGTAACAAGATGAAGTCTCCGTGAGACGAATTAACATTAAAAACGTATATGTTTTGTAAAACAAGAGAGGGCAAGAGCAGCCATCCCCTGGTCCCTACAAAGTCAGACTCCAGTTCACGTGACCTGATCTCATCTTGACATTGCACTTTCGCTCAGTAACTACTTATAGATAGAGGTATAATAAACTATTTATTTCATCATTTTGAACACCTCAATAGGGTCACCTCTAATCTTCTCTGCTCCAAAATGAATAAGCCCAATCTCTCTAATCTTTCCTTGTATCTAAAATTTATTTGCAGTGCCCCTTTGAACCATTTCCAAGGTTTGCTTCAGCTAAGAGTTCACAGTGATCTTCGGTCAGAGTATTTCAGCATGACAGACTTTACCAAAAGTCTCTCTTCCTTCTCTCTGTTGTTTAGCAGTCTCTACACAAATTGTTGTAAATCTAATCTAACCTTTACCTTCTCAGTCTCTAAGGCTTGAGAATATTGTGTGACTGCCCATAGCTGATATTTTCAGTCAGCAGTCTCCTACATAATTATACTGCTCAAATTCATGTTTAACTTTGACCTGTTTGAGCTCCTTTTGATGCTTAACTTTTAATCTTTCCAAGATACACTTCAGTTCCAAAAACTAGTGAGTTTGAGGAGGGTGGTGTTAGGTTAAAGGAGGAGTGGAGGGGAACAGATACATGGTGGTGTTCTCATGTATCTGCTGCTCTCGTCCTTCTAGATGGAGATTATCATGGATTTGGAATGTGCAGTTTGAGAATCGTTGGTGAATTTCTGCAATGCCCCTTGTAGGTAGTACACACTGCTGTTGCTGAGTGTTGGTGGTGGAAGGAGTGGATGTTTGTGGATGTAGCGCCAATCAAGTGGGCTGCTTCGTCATAGAATCATAGAATACAGAAGAGGCCCTTTGGCCTATCAAGCCTGTACTGTCAAAAATACATCACTACCTAGTCTATTCCCACTTCCCTACACTAGACCACAGCCTTGAATGTTATGATATTTTCAGTTCTCATCCAAGTAGTTTCAAGGTTGTGAGACTCTCGCTCAACTGCTCTCCCAGGCATTGCATTCCAGACCCTCGCTGCCCTATGGACTAAAAGGGTTTCCCTCAAATCCTCCTGCCTTTCACTTTAAAATTATGCCTCTTGCTATTGACCCTTCGATTAACGAGAACAGCGGCTTTCTATTCACCCTGTCCATGCTTCTCATCGTCTTATAGGCCTCAATAAGGTCCCCTCTCAGTATTCTCTGCTCTAAAGAAAACAAACCTTAGCTTATCCAGTCTTTCTTCATCGCTGAAATGTTCCATTCCAGACAACATGCTGGTGAATCTCCTCTGCACCTTCTCCAGTGCAACCACATCCTTCCTATAGTGTGGTGACCAGAACTGCTCACAGTACTTCAGCTGTGGTCTCAATGAAGTTCTCTACAGCCCTCTCTGCTCTTATAATTTATGCCACTACTGACAAAAACAAGTGTCCTGTATACCTTTATAACAAGCCTGTTAACCTGGCCTGTGGATGAGGGATCTTGGAGAAGCATACTAAGATCTCTCTGTTCCTTTGAGCTTCCTCGTGTCCTGCTATTCTTTGAATACTCCCTTGTCTAATTCCTTCTTCCAAATAGCAACCTGAGAAGACATCAGGATAGGCAAGCAAAACCTGGTCAAAGAGGTAGATTTTAAGGAGTATCTTAAAGAGGTTTTAGTGAGTTACAGAGAGTGGGACCCAAGCAAGCAAAGCTCCCAAAGGTGGAGCAGTTAATGTCAGGGATACTCAACAGGACGGTATCAGAGAACAGAGATCCAGAAGATGGAGGGACTGAGGATATTGTAGAGATTGAGAGAGCAGGGTACGGAGGGATTTGTAGCATTTAGTGGATGTGATCCCTCCACAGTCAAATACCCCACTGACATGTTACCTGGGCCAAGCACTGTAGATGAAGCATCAGAGAGGTTGGGTCTGGGAAGGAACTTTTGAGGCAACTTTTCATCTCAGCTGGGCTCATTTTTAAACAGAAGGAAGTGAGGACTGCAGATGTTGGAGATCAGAGCCAGAGAGTGTGGGGCTAGAAAAACACAGCAGGTCAGACAGCATCCGTGGATCAGGAGCATCGATGTTTCTTCATAAGCCCTTCATCAGGAATGATGAAAGGTTTATGCCTGAAACATTGATTCTCCTGCTCCTCGGATGCTGCCTGACCTGCTGTGCTTTTCTAGCACCACACTCATTTTCAAACAGCTTTAGGATTAACTCTCAAACTAGTTGATACAATATTTATTTCATAGCAAAACATATTTTATCCTGGCTCTGCTTTCACCCAGAAGATTCCACTTGATATTGTGCTCGCTGCCAAGTTTCCACATGTAACATAAGCCAACTCCAGTCTGAAAATTATTTTACTTTATGTTCTATTCAAACTACACTGCCCTTCACCCAGCCACTGGTTCATACATCAGGCAGCTAATCCCTCACTGCTTTATGAATGATATCAGAACTAGAGAGCTTTGAGGTTCTCAACTCATCAAGATTTAGATACAGGGTAATGCCTTCTCTACGCTTTTCAACTGAGTGAAAAGCTACCTCTACTCTTTTAAACAATGAGTAAATCTTGTTCCCCACTGTCCCCATCAAACACTCCCAGGTCAGGGGCAGCACTGGATTAAATACAGAGTAAAGCTCTCTCTACACTGTATAAAAATCGAAAGAGTAGCAGATGCTGTAAATCAGAAGAAAAGACAAAAGTTGCTGAAAAAGCTCAGCAGGTCTGGCAGCACTGTGGAGAGAAAGCAAAGTTAACTTTTCGGGATCCAGTGACCCTTCCCCAGAACGCTCCTTGTAAAAGTGAGTTCAAAATTTGCACCGCTTTCTGGGAAAAAAGAAATAAAATCTTACTGAGACCTTTCACAACCAACGATCTCTCAAAGTGCTTAGTCACTGAGTTTCACATCAGCTATACTCAGCTCCTTTCTCCTGGTCCAGGACTCTGGTCACCATTTGCCAGATTGAGTCAAACCTTGCTCGGTTAATTTAGTGTGCTCAAAGTTCCCATCAAAAGTACCTTGTCACTTCAAGTTATCCCCAGGTTGTTCAGCTTTGCTATCCTGCTGGATATAGTTTTCAGGCCCCTTGCCTCTCTTCCCACACACTGGGGTCATTACTCTCTAACCAAATGTTAAAGCCAATTCATTCCTTCCTCAAATGAAGACCTGAATTTTCCGTCATGATACTGCACTTTTCCCCCAGTAAAATTATTTGTAGATAGAGGGATAATAAACCTTTTACATCACATCTCACCCCAATTTCATTTACTGTGCCCCCTTTAACCACTTCCATGGTTTTCCTCAGCTAAGAGTTCACAATGATCCTCCCACAGAGAATCTCAGCGTGAGAGATTTTATCAAAATTCTCTCTTCCTTCTATTTGTTGTTTCGGAGAAGCAGCAGCCTCTGCACAAACTGTTGTAAATCTTCCCTAACCTTTTCTTTCTCACTCTCTGAGGCTTGAGAGCGTTGTGTGACTGCCTGTAGCTGACATTTTAGGTCAGCAGGAAGGTAAAGTTTTTGATGAGACTTCATCCAGAACACCCATTACAGTGTGGTTCTGTATCAACTCCTTTCTCAATTGGAATTCTCTCTCAGATAACCGCGAGACAGTTTATATTATTTATAAAATAATCAATAGCTTGTCCAGCTCCTGCCTACAATGATTAACCTCTGATCTGTGATAGGGCATTTATCATCAACTGTGAAAGGAGTTGAATCAATTACTGTATGTTGTATTTATTTCTGCTGCAGTCTTGCTTGGACAGAACAGTGATAGTACCGCTACTGAGCATGTACACTGACCTGGATTTGGCTCGACTCTAATCTGAAGCAGCACAGTCAGTGCCACACCATACACACCAGGATTTCCTATACACAGTCAGTGCCATACTGTACACACCAGGCTTTCCTATACACAGTCAGTGCTATACCATACACACCAGGCTCTCCAATACACAGTCAATGCCATACTATACACACCAGGCTCTCCAATACACAGTCAATGCCATACTGTACACACCAGGCTCTCCAATACACAATCAGTGCCACACCATACACACCAGGCTTTCCTATACACAGTCAGTGCCATACCCTGTACACACCAGGCTTTCCAATACACAGTCAGTGCTATACCATACACACCAGGCTCTCCAATACACAGTCAATGCCATACTATACACACCAGGCTCTCCAATACACAATCAGTGCCATACTGTACACACCAGGCTTTCCTATACACAGTCAGTGCCATACTGTACACAACAGGCTCTCCAATACACAGTCAGTGCCATACCATACACACCAGGCTCTCCAATACACAGTCAGTGCCATACTATGCACACCAGGCTTTCCTATACACAATCAGTGCCATGCTATACACACCAAGCTTTCCTATACACAGTCAGTGCCATACTATACACACTAGGCTTTCCTATACACAATCAGTGCCATACTGTACACACCAGGCTTTCCTATACACAGTCAGTGCCATACCAAACACACCAGGCTTTCCAATACACAGTCAGTGCCTTACTATATACACCAGGCTCTCCAATACACAGTCAGTGCTATACCATACACACCAGGCTTTCCTTTACACAGTCAGTGCCATACTGTACACATCAGGCTTTCCTATACACAGTCTGCCATACTATACACACCAGGCTTTCCTATACACAGTCAGTGCCATACTATACACACCAGGCTTTCCTATACACAGTCAGTGCCATACTGTACACATCAGGCTTTCCTATACACAGTCAGTGCCATACTATATACACCAGACTTTCCTATACACAGTCAGTGCCATACTATATACACCAGGCTTTCCTATACTCAGTCGGTGCCATACTATACACACCAGGCTTTCCTATACACAGTCAGTGCCATACTATATACACCAGGCTTTCCTATACACAGTCAGTGCCATACCATACACACCAGGCTCTCCAATACACAGTCAGTGCTATACCATACACACCAGGCTTTCCTATACACTGTCAGTGCCAGACTATACACACCAGGCTCTCCAATACAAAGTCAGTGCCATATTATACACACCAGGCTCAAATATACAGTCAGTGCCTTACTATAGACACCAGGCTCTCCAATACACAGTCAGTGCCATACTGTACACATCAGGCTTTCCTATATACAGTCAGTGCCATACTATACACACCAGGCTTTCCTATACACTGTCAGTGCCAGACTATACACACCAGGCTTTCCTATACACTGTCAGTGCCATACTATATAAACCAGGCTTTCCTATACACATTCAGTGCCATACTATATACACCAGGCTTTCCTATACACAGTCAGTGCCATACTATATACACCAGGCTCTCCAATACACAGTCAGTGCCATACTATATACACCAGGCTCTCCAATATACAGTCAGTGCCATACTATACACACCAGGCTCTCCAATACACAGTCAGTGCCATACCATACACACCAGGCTTTCCTATACACAGTCAGTGCCATACTGTACACACTAGGCTTTCCTATACACAGTCAGTGCCTTACTATATACGCCAGGCTTTCCAATACCCAGTCAGTGCCATACTATACACACCAGGCTCTCCAATACACAGTCAGTGCCATACTATATACTCCAGGCTCTCCAATACACAGTCAGTGCTACACTATACACACCAGGCTTTCCTATATACAGTCAGTGCCATACTATATACACCAGGCTCTCCAATACACAGTCAGTGCCCTACTATATACACCAGGCTCTCCAATACACAATCAGTGCCATACTATACACACCAGGCTCTAATACACAGTCAGTGCCTTACTATAGACACCAGGCTCTCCAATACACAGTCAGTGCCATACTGTACACATCAGGCTTTCCTGTACACAGTCAGTGCCATACTATACACACCAGGCTCTCCAATACACAGTCAGTGCCATACTGTACACATCAGGCTTTCCTATATACTGTCAGTGCCATACTATACACACCAGGCTTTCCTATACACAGTCAGTGCCATACTATACACACCAGGATTTCCTGTACACAGTCAGTGCCTTACTATAGACACCAGGCTCTCCAATACACAGTCAGTGTCATACTGTACACACTAGGCTTTCCTATACACAGTCGGTGCCATACTATACACACCAGGCTTTCCAATACACAGTCAGTGCCATACTATACACACCAGGCTTTCCTATATACGGACAGGATAGGAGCTTTTGTGTGATCTGAAGGATCTGGTAACTGCCAGGTTTTTCCCTATCATTGATGTATTTTCTTAGATTGTGGCTTTTATGAGTTTTGTTGCCTTTTCTGTTATCTTTTTTGATTACAGAGCGATTTCCTTTTCCAATATACTCTGGTTTCAGTTTCGGTTTCATCGGATCCAAAGTCACTTTTTTTAAAGGATTGTGGCTGGCACAGTGGCAAGCACTGCTGCCTCACAGCGGCAGGGGCCCGGGTTCGATTCCAGCCTCAAGCTGTGTGGAGTTTGCACAACCTCCATGTGTCTGTGTGGGTTTCACCCGGGTGCTCTGGTTTCCTCCCAGAATCCAAAGACGTACAGGTTAGGGTCAATTCACCATGCTAAATTCCACACTGTAGGGATTTTATTCCTGATCTACAATAATAGCTCGCTCATTATGGCTATTTACTTTTGCTGATACGTTCCTGCATTCTCAGGTTTTCTCAGCCTTTTGTTTGACCTCTCCCCCCTCTGTAGCCATGAAGTAAGTCACTAGATATTCCTGTTGCTGCTGGCCTTCTCTCCAGGATTTTCCCCACTTTAGTTTCGATAACCAGCCAGCATCACTGCACTGTCATTGAGTTTCACATCAACTACATCCACCTCTTTCTTCCCAGTCCAGGGCTCTGGTCACTGTTTGCCAGATTGTATGAAGGTGGGGTCCACACTCAGGTGTGTGGGCACTAATAGACTGTACAAGGATAGTAAGAGATGCCAGCTCTGGGACTCAATATACTCTGGTTACAGTTTCATCTGATCCAACGTCACTGACTAGGGAGACAGTGGTGCAGTGAGACTGGCCCTGGATTAGTCATCCCAGGCTAATCCTACAGGGAAATGTGTACAAATTTCACCAGTTCCTCCTCCGGTAGAATTTAATTATAATTAAAATATCTGAAATTTAATGCTAGTGATGGTGACTATGAAACTATAATTGATTGATGCAAAAACCCATCTGATTCATTAATGCCCTTTAGGGATGGCACCACAGTGGCTCAGTGGTTAGCACTACTGGCTCACAGTACCAAGGACCTGGGTTTGATTCCAGCCTTGGGTAACTGTCTGTGTGGAATTTGCATGTTCTCCCTGTGCCTGTGTGGGTTTCCTCTGGGTGATCAGGTTTCCTCCCATGGTCCAAATGTAGATTGGCCATGCAAAACTACCCTGTAGTGCCCAGGTTTGTGCAGGCTAGATGGATTAGCCATGAGAAATGCAGGGCTATAGGGATAATGTAGGGAGGTGGGTCTGGATGGGATGGTCCTTGGAGGATCAGGGTGGACCTAGAACATAGAACATAGAGAACATAGAACAATACAGGACAGAACAGGCCCTTCGGCCCACGATGTTGTGCCCAACATTTGTCCTAGCTTAAGCACCTATCCATGTACCTATCCAATTGCCGCTTAAAGGTCACCAATGATTCTGACTCCGCCACTCCCACAGGCAGTGCATTCCATGTCCCCACCACTCTCTGGGTAAAGAACCTACCCCTGACAAAGAACCTACCCCTGACATCCCTCCTATACCTTCCACCCTTCACCTTAAATTTATGTCCCCTTCTAACACTGTTGTACCCGGGGAAAAAGTCTCTGACTGTCTACTCTATCTATTCCCCTGATCTTCTTATAAACCTCTATCAAGTCACCCCTCATCCTTCGCCGTTCCAATGAGAAAAGGCCTAGCACTCTCAGCATATCCTCGTACGACCTATTCTCCATTCCAGGCAACATCCTGATAAATCTCCTCTGCACCCTCTCCTTCCTCCATCTCACTAAGAACCCTACCGTTAACCTTGTATTCCGCATTCTTATTTGTCTTTCCAAAATGGACAACCTCACACTTGGCAGGGTTGAACTCCATCTGCCACTCCTCAGCCCAGCTCTGCATCATATCTAAGTCCCTTTGCAGCCGACAACAGCCCTCCTCACTATCCACAACTCCACCAATCTTTGTATCATCTGCAAATTTACTGACCCACCCTTCGACTCCCTCTTCCAAGTCATTAATAAAAATTACAATAAAAATAAAAATTACATTGACCTGATGGGCTCAATGGCCTTTTGAGATTCTATGATCTCAGGACGAAAAACTGCAACGTTTACCTGGTCTGGTCTACATGTGACTCCTGGTCCACAACAACATGACTGACTCTTAACTGCCCTTTGGACAATTGCGGGTGGACAATAAACACTGACCTTGCCAGCAAAGCCCACATCCCAAGTAGGAATTAATTACGATGTAACTCGTTTTGCACAGACACTCAGCCGCTGTTCTTAGAGTAAAGGTAAATTAATCCTTTACTCCACACTGGTCATGTGCTACCAGTGAAGACGTCTTTGTTTGATACTTGGGAGAATGTTTGGCAGGTTTGTTCTTGAAAGGATTGCTTCATAAGTAACCTTGCCTTTCCATTCGATGCATTCCAAGGATACATCATCCCCCTTTTCCTCTTTTAACTCTTTTTCCAAAGCTGCCCATTGCCTACAGCTGAGGTTGAGATTGGGTTTATTCACCATTTCATTCCAAAGTGACGTGTTCCACATCCTAGCACTTTCTGTATGGAAGAAATTATCTCGCTGAGCCTGAAATTCAGCCACACAGCACTTCCCTTGCAATCTCACTAGCATCTTATCAAATGAGATTTTTATAATTGGTCTGAGATTTTTAAACACAACTGGACCAGAAGAGCTATGAGGTTTTGCTGCAGCTCTATAAAGCCCTGGTTAGACCACACTTGGAATATTGTGTTCATTTCTGGTCACCTTATTATAGGAAGAGTGTGGAAGCTTTAGAGAGGGTGCAGAGGAGATTTACGAGGATGCTCCCTGGACTGGAGGGCACATCTTATGAAGAAAGATTGAGGGAGCTAGGGCTTTTCTCATTGGAACGAAGAAGGATGAGAGGTGACTTGATAGAGGTGTACAAGATGATGAGAGGCATAAAGAGAGTGGATAGCCAGAGATTTTTTTCCCAGGGTGGAAAGGACTATCACAAGGGGGCAGAATTTTAAGGTGATTGGAGGAAGGTTTAGGGGAGATGTCAGAGGTCGGTTCTTTACACAGAGAGTGGTGGGGTGCGTGGAATACACTGCCAGCAGTGATAATATAGTCAGATACATTAGGGACATTTAAACGACTCGGATAGGTACATGGACGATAGTAAAATGTCGGGTATTGATCTTAGAGTAGGATAAAAGTTTGGCAAAACATCGAGGGCCAAAGAGGCTGTGCTGTTCAATTCTATATTCTATGTTACAGAAGCAAAATCTGTCGGTGTTCAATTGGAAAGAGTATGAAAGGAGGAGAGAAGGAAGACTTTCACCAGAGTCAATGTGAGAAGTGATAGGTCACTAGCGCTCAGTCCTAAAAGATTCTGAATTAATTTGTCTCCGTTGCTGCACACAGCATCCCCGTTCCTTCCAATCTCTTGCTTTCCTCAGATGTCCCACTTCAAAGGGAATGGTGAGACGAAGCAGGATGGTAAGAGGACTCCCTACCTCACAAAGAAAATAAATTCTGGATTGAGTTAACTAACAGATGGAGCCGGCTCTATAACCCTGATAGAGCTGAGTCAATTTCAGAACAACAGGAGAAACTGCCAAAGGCATTGAATGACAAGATCAAGAAAGAATACATGATAGAATGGTACCTCAAAAAATCTAAACCAATTTCAGCAGCAAGTTACTCATCGCATGTTGTTGCTCTCCATCTTTCAGATGAATTAATAAAGTGCTCTTTATTAATATTCCATGGTTCTATTTTGAAGACAAGCAAGGTAACTCTCCTCAGTGTCCTGTCAATATTTATCCCTCAATCAACACTCAAAGATTTCACATAATAGCCATAAGACCAGGTATTAATCCCTCTTTTTGTTTTTGCTGAGGGATTGGCTTAAGACAAGTGCAGTTATTACAAAGGAGCAGGGAAATCCCGAACTCCACAGGACATGATTCAAGAGACGATTGAAACAGCGATGGATGACATTTTGTAGCCAGTGAAATGCTATCTCCTCTGTTAATTTCTAAGGATGAAGATGAAGATAAAGACAAGAAATAATTATCAGATCTTCATGTGTACCTTCACCTTCTCTGCAGGGGGGAAAAAAGGAAAGGCATTCTTAGTTTTAATCTCAGTCTCCAATCCCTTCTCCCTATTTTAGGAAAGGTTGCAGCCATCACATATTACATATCATTTCTTTGCCACTTGTCTGGGGTTTCTGAAATTCTGCAATTGCTAAATCAACATATTTTAATTGAAAGTAGGTAAAGTCTTTTTAAGAGTTTCTATCAAAGTAACTTGGGTGTTCCATTGTTAATTCATAATTATTAAAAGTCTATTTGACGAAAGTTTGACTTTTTTCACACAGAGGGTGGTACGTGTTTGGAATGAGCTGCCAGAGGAAGTGGTGGAGGCTGATAAAATTGCAACATTTAAGAGGCACTTGGATGGATATATGAATAGGAAGGGTTTGGAGGGATATGGGCCGGGTGCTGCAGGTGGGACTAGATTGGGTTGGGACATCTGGTCGGCATGGACGGGTTGGACCGAAGGGTCTGTTTCCATGCTGTACATCTCTATGACTCTATTGCTTGTAATTAAAATATCTTTCTATTTGGAAATTCAAACCGTCTATAATTTTCTGGAAATAATTAATTATTGCTTTACCTTTAATCTAAACTTTAAAATTTGTAATCATTGCATTTGGGGTTATATATCTGAAATGTTAACTTATTAAAAGTCAATAAAACAATTTAAAGTTAAAGGTGTTGTGTCAGACTCTTATTGGTTACACAACGTGCAGTCATATAATAAACTTAGCATTGTCAAAAGGACAAAGGTGTTTCATACAAGTGATTATCAAGCAAAGTTTAACAAAAAACTAAAAGAAGGTGTAATAGGACAGGTGACTAAAATCTTGGGCAAAGACTCAGAACTTTAAGGAGCACCTTAAAAGGATGAGAGAGGGCAAGGATTTTTAAGGGTTTTGCACAGTTCAAGACAACCCACCCCCTAAAGTAACAAGCTGCCTGTCCCCTCTCAGCGAGCAGTTCTTGTGCCTGAGAAAGAGGGTTATGGGTTCTGGTCCCATCCAGAGATTTCAAATTCCTGGGTTGACACTCCCACTGGAGTACAGAGGTACTGCTGCACTGTCAGATATGTTGTTTGTTTTTGGCTGAATCTTAACCCAGTAGGACTGTTCAGGTGCAGAAAGGATGATGCCGAGACACTGTTTCTAGCAAGAGTAGGGAATTCTCCCCAGTGTCCTGGGTCAAATAAACCCTTCTACCCTCACCTTGTGACCATGCTTGCTCCTTCAACAAGGTTATGTTGTCCTTGGCTTCTTTCAAGAGGGGTTGTAAAAGGCAGAGGTTCTGATTTGTCTGGTTCTCTCTCTCTCTAACATCTCTCCAATAAGAGCCTTTATTTGAATTTACTATTTTTGCAAGGGGTATGTGGCAGGAAATTGGAACACTCAATTTGCCAAGATGTGGTGGTATTGCATCGGTTGGGTTTTCATTTGTTGTTATTCTAAACTCTGTTTTCTTCTGCTTGTGTTTCATTCAGTGGTGTGAAAATAAATTCTCTTTTACTTGAAGCCAAGTCGTCTGACCAGCTGCATCGTTCCTGGAATATCTATTTTACATCTGCCTAAAACAACTAACAAAGTTAGGGTCTGGGCTAATCTCTTAAAACGTTTTGAGGAAGTCTGGACTGATCCATAATAACCTAATGGGAACAAACGAGATAATTGAGCAGGGTAGCAGTTTGGGTAATGATGGTCAGGATATGGCAGGAAGGGACAGAGAACACAAACCACTGAGTGCTTCAGCAGAAAGGTCATAAGTTGCAAAAATGAGACAATCACGGAATGAAAGACTCTGCATCTGACTACATGCAGCATTCATAACAAAATGAATGAATTGTTAACAGCGATAGAAATAAATAAGTCAGGGCTTATAGCCATTGTAGAGGAATGGTTGCAAGGTGGCTAAAGCTAGAACATGAATATTAAAGGGTATTTGACATTTAAAAAGATGGGAAGCTAGGAAAAGGTGGTAACTTAATTCTGTTCAATAAGGATGACATTAGTATGGGAGTGAAAGATTACCTTAGCTTGAAAGAGCAAGATGTAGAATCAGTTTGGGTAGAGATAAAAAATGGGAACAATAAGGCATCACTGGTGGGAGCAGTTTATAAGCTCCTAACAGTAGTTATAGTAAAGTAACTATAGTCCCAGAGGACCATAGAGCTGCTCTCTCGTGAGAGAGAGAGAGAGAGAGAGAGAGAGAGATGACTGATGGTGTTTAACCTGAGGGTCACCACATCTCAAGTGAGGGATGTGTTTGAGAAAGTGGAACCTTTGTGGGAAACTCAGCCAGTGTGGGAATTGCCTCTGTGCTGTTGGCATTAACCAGCTGTGCACCCAACTGAGCTAACTGCCCAAGCTATGCCTATTCCTTCCAGCTCCATACTTCAACCACTGACAATGTTTAAAAAGGAGGGAGATAGAGGAGTTGAAGGCTGAGGATGATCAGCCATAATCTTGTAGAATAGACGAGCAAGTTTGAGAGACCGAATGGCTTACTCTTATTTCTTATGTATTTACATGATTTAGTCTTTGCATCATGCTGCTTGTGGGATCTTCATGTCCTTCCAGAATTGCAGCAGTGACTACACTTTAAAAGAAACAGCATTGGCTGTAAGGTGCTCTGGATGTCCTGTTGTCATGGAAGGTACTATATAAATGCAGGTCCCTTAACAAAGAATGTGCTATATCAGCTTCACCCACTTCCCAGGATTGAATTAACAATTATCTCTGACATATTTGCTTTATTTTCATTTAATCCAGATTAAATCACTGAACCATGACTATAAAATCAATCTTGAGTCAATGACCACGTGAAACCCAGCAACCAGATTTGGTTTATACCGCCTGCACCCACCAACCCCCTCAACAAGCACCCTCCCCCAACTTTGCCACCAACGCC
>NC_057740.1:41274667-41279395 GCF_004010195.1 Chiloscyllium plagiosum
CCCCTTCACACCCATCGTCACCCCACTGCAACCATGATATCCCTTCACACCACCACATCCCTTCCCACCCACTGCCCCACCATTGCATCCACCACTCCCCTTCTGCACCACCACCCCCCTTCACACCCACCACCCCTTTCACACCCTAAAGACACTGTCTCAGACCAGGGAACAGTTGACTGCTCCATTTGACTTCACCCGCACAGAGAACGGAGTAATACAGTATTAACTGGCCTGGCACGGATTCCACCAGACATTTCTCCTTGAAGCATCACCTGACAGAGGTCTTTATAATTACAAGGGGTTTGTTAGACAGAGAGAAAATGTTTGTGTTTGCGGGGCAGGCTAGGACTTGGTGCTGTAAGGCAGTCACTCAGAAACCCAACAGGGATTTCAGGAGAAACATCTCCCCCCACAGATTGCGGAGAATGTGGAACTCCCACTGGGAGACACTGATGGGAATAGCATCAGTGAAGAGGAAGCTGGATGGACACATGAGACAGAAAGAAACGGCAGGATATATTAATGGGATGAAGAGGGGAAACTTGTATGGAGAAAAAAGGGTTAGCATGATCATTTGGGCCAAATGGCGTATTTCTGTGCTATCAATTTTGTAGAACACTAGTCAACTTTAGCAGACAGACCCCTGGGGATGTTCGGGACAGTGGGTTGGGCAGTGGGCGGGGAGTGGGGGGCAGATTCTGTTACTAGCTGTTGGCACAGTTAGAAATGACCTTGCAAGTTCCCATAGTGAATATAGGAGCTCCCTCCAATGCCTGGATTGGTGATGGCAGACCTTATACACACACACACATATCCACACACAGGCACATACAACAGACACGAGCACACACACACACACATATATCCACACACAGGCACATACACACAAGACACGCGCGCACACATACATACAGACATGCGCGCGCGCGCGCACACACACACACAGGCACACACAGACATACATATACACACACATGCACGCGCACACACAGACACACATACACACACACACACACACAGAATACTTGGGGAGGCTGTGAGGCCAGCACAGACTATCCAGCAGCTACCCAAACCACATTCACACACCCCTCCCTCCCACCGTTCATCAAATCTAATCGGGAGTACTGACACGTTCCAATGCCGGCAGTAAATACTGTTGGACCTTGAGGTCCTGCCCCAGACACAGCAATTGCACAGATTTCTGAGAGACAGCTTTGAGCTTTCTGGGACAATGACATAACTGTTGAAGGCACTGAGCTCAGCATCAGAGACTGGGGCTTGATGCTGGATACTTGCTGTAGCATTGTTGTGTTATTTAATTTCTGGTCAGTGATTAGCAGCATGACATAACTCACTACACCAGGTGAGATCCTATCACCACCAATCACAGCCCCCGCCCCAATGACCTATATCACCCACCACAGCCTGACTCCACCCCACCCCACTCCATCCTTCCTATCTGATCCAGTTCTTCCCACTCCCCACCCCCCATCCCCCATCTCAGAAGCTATTGGGATCTCAACAGAGTTGGACGTTTCAGCAAATGTCTCCTGGCTGCTACTCTCTCTGAATTTTCTCTTGATGGTTTTTCCTCCTGGATTGGAGAATCTGTGTCCGGATTTTTCTTTTTTTTTCAAGGGGTGTGTTTATGGGATGTTATTATATTGGACAGTTAATTAGTAAGAGTTACTGTACCTGTTATTCTGTTAAGTTTCCAATAGAGTTAAGTTATTCAAAATTCCTCTCTCTTTGGTTGTATTTTAACTACAGTGTTTAACTAAATTGTGTTTTGCTTAACATTGAATAGTTTGACCAGTTGCCTTGCACCTGGAACATACACTTTATATTCACCTTTTTTAAAAAAAGAGAAAATTAGGGTCTACCTACCTTAGAACGTAGAACATAGAACATTACAGCGCAGTGCAGGCCCTTCGGCCCTCGACGTTGTGCCGCCCTGTCATACTAATCTGAAGCCCATCCCACCTACACTATTCCATGTACATCCATTTGCCTGTCCAATGACGACTTAAATGCACTTAAACTTGGCAAATCTACTACCGATGTAGGCAAAGCACTCCATACCCTTACTACTCTCTTAGTAAACACCTCTGACATATGTCTTATAGCTATCTCCCCTCACTTTAAAGTATCTTCTTAAAAAATTCTGAGGGAGTCTAGACTGGCCCATAACAGGCAGTTGAGTGAAGCCTGGTCAAAGAGATAGATTTTAAGGAGTATCTTAAAGAGGTTTTAGTGAGTGAGTTACAGAGAGTGGGACCCCAGCAAGCAAAGCCCCCAAAGGTGGAGCAGTTAATGTCAGAGATACTCAACAGGACGGTATCAGAGAACAGAGATCCAGGAGATGGAGGGACTGAGGATATTGTAGAGATTGAGAGAGCAGGGTACGGAGGGAGTTGTAATATTTAGTGGCTGTGATCCCTCCGCAATCAAATATCCTGTTGCCATGCTACCTCGGCTAAGTAGATGAAGCAGCAGAGAGATTGGTCTTGGAAGGAACTTTTGAGGCAACCTTTCATCTCAGCTGGGCTCATTTCCAGACAGGGTTAGGATTTACTCTCAAACTAGTTGATACAATATTTATTTCATAGCAAAACATATTTTATCCTGGCTCTGCTTTCACCCAGAAGATTCCACTTGATATTGTGCTCGCTGCCAAGTTTCCACATGTGACGTAAGCCAACTCCAGTCTGAAAATTATTTTACTTTATGTTCTATTCAATCTACACTGCCCTTCACCCAGCCACTGGTTCATACATCAGGCAGCTAATCCCTCGCTGCTCGTATGAATGATATCAGAACTAGAGAGCTTGGATTTTCCCAGCTCATCAACATTTAGACACAGAGTAATGCTTGCTGTACACATTTTTTGAACTGAGTGAAAAGCTTCCTCTACACTTTTAAACAGAAAGCAGGACAGGTGTTGGGCAAAATGGTGGCTCAGTGGTTAGCACTGCTGCCTCATAGCGCCAGGGACCCGGGTTCGATTCCACTCTCAGGTGACTGTCTGTATGGAATTTGCGCATTCACCCTGTGTCTGTGTGGGTTTCCCTTGAGTGCTCGGGTTTCCTCTCATAGTCCAAAGGTGTGCAGGTTAGGTGGATTGGCCAATAGGAAATGCAGGGTTACAGGGATAAGTTGGGATGTGGGTCTAGGTGAGATGTCTCTTCAGAGGTTTGGTGTGGACTTGATGGGCCAAATGACCTGCTTCCACACTGTATGGATTCTGGGTACAGCATGGGAGTAGATACAGAGTAAAGTTCCCTTTATACACGCTCCAGGACAGGGACTGCATGGGGTTAGATCCAGAGTAAAGCTTTCCTCTACAGCGTCCCCCATCAAACACTCCCAGGGGCAGGGATAGTATGGGGTTAGATACAGGGTAAAGCTCCCTCTACTCATTTAGACTGAAACTAATGCTCTTTCTCTACTGTCCCCATCAAACACTCCCAGGACTGGGACAGCATGGGGTTAGCTTGAGTGTAAAGCTACCTGTACACTCCCTACACAGCACTGAGGGAGTGCTGCACTGTCAGAAATGTGCTCGTTTCACAATGAGAAGTTAAATTAAGCCTGCATCAGTCCCTCTCATGTAGATACAAAAGATCCCATTACTGTGTTTCAGACGAGTTCAGGGAAATTTTCCTTGGTATCCTGGCTAATACTTCCTCCTCACACAACATCTTTGAACAGGTAACCTGATGAGTCATTGTGGGATCTTGCTGACTGAAAGTTACTGTGATGTAGAAAACATGGTGGACAGCGATTTGACTCCACGTATTTTTGTCATCCGAGTTTGTGAAAGATACTGTTTAAATAAAAATCTTTCTTTCAGTTTGGTCTTAAAATGTAAATAATTCTTTCGTGGGGAAACCAAAGAACCACAGAAAGACAAATAACTTCACTTGGACGAAGCTCTGTGATCACAGTCTAAACTGTCTAAAAAGAAGATAATTCTCAGACTTTTGCAGCTGTGTTTCAGCTCAACATAAACGCGAGGCCCAATTGTGACAGTCAGAATTAAACAGAGACATTGATCTAGGTGGAGGGGCTGCACTGAGCTGATAGAAGGAAAGGTTCCAAAATTATGTTCTTTACTTTCTTCATAATTCTGTTGTCAATGAGACTCAAAATATAGCCACATTCTCCCTCTGATTGTTTTGTGTCCTATCCTGGATGGCCTCCTGGGGCAATGACTTTCCCAGATCCTGGGTTTCTCTTGCCCTGGGTGGAGTTTTAACTCAGGAATTCACACCAGCCCTGAGGTCATCTCGAATCAAACACTGTGCTCACCAACCACCATCACTCACACACAAAGAAGCATACACACTCTCCCATAGGATAAAAACAATGACAGCAGATGCTGGAAACCAGATTCTGGATTAGAGGTGCTGGGACACCCGCACCAATCAACCACACTGCCCTGTGTCCCAACATTTCAACTCCCCCTCCCAGTCTGCCGAGAACATGGAAGTCCTGGGTCTCCTTCTCCGCCACTCCCTCACCACCAGACGCCTGGAGGAAGAACGCCTCATCTTCCACCTCGGAACACTTCAACCCCAGAGCATCAATGTGGATTTCACCAGTTTCCTCATTTCCCCTTCTTCCACTCACCCCAGTTCCAAACTTCCAGCTCAGCACTGTCCCCATGACTTGTTCTACCTGCCTATCTTCTTTTCCACCTATCCACTCCACCCTCCTCCCCCT
>NC_057740.1:41279868-41285812 GCF_004010195.1 Chiloscyllium plagiosum
TCTCTCTCACACACACACACACAGTTTTTCTCACACAAACACATACAGTCTCTCTCTCTCTCTCTCTATATATATCTCACACACACGCACAAAGTCTCTCTTTCTCTCACATACACACAATCACACATGGTCTCTTTCTCTCAGACACACAGTCTCTCTCTCTCTCTTTCTCTCACTCCTGCACAGACAGACAGACAGACAGACAGACACACATACACACACACACACACAGTCTAGATTGGAGTGGTGCTGGAAAAGCACAGCAGGTCAGGCAGCATCCGAGGAGCAGGAAAATCGATGTTTCGGGCAAAAGCCTTTCATCTATTCCTGATGAAGGGCTTTTGCCTTCTCTCAGACATACATGCACACACACATACATACACAGTCTCTCTCTCACACACAGAGTCTCTCTCTCTCTCTCTCACACACACACACACACAGTCGCTCCATCGCTGTCTCTCTCACACACACACATAGAGTCTCTCTCACATACACATACACTCTAATCTAGACTCTGGTTTCCAGCATCTGCAGTCCTTGTTTTTACCACACACACACACACACACACAGTCTCTCTCTCTCTCTCACACACACACAGTGTCTCTATCACACACGCACACGCGCAATGTCTCTATCTCACACAAACACAGTGTCTCTATCTCTCTCTCACATGCACATAAAATACACAGTATACACAGTCTCTCTCTCACACATATACACACAGTCTCTCTCCCTCTCTCTCTCTCACATGCGCACACACACACACAAAACACACAAACACACACAGTCTCTCTCACATACACATACTCACACATACACAGAGCCTCTCTCACATACACAAACACACAGACAATTTCTCTCTCACACACAAGTGCACAGGAGGCAGAAAACATGTTTCCATTGATGGGTGAGTGCCGAACCAGACGACACAGATTAAAAACACGGGGTAGACCATTTAGGACAGAGATGAGGAGAAACTTCTTCACCCAGACAATGGTGGCTGTGTGGAATGCTCTGCCCCAGAGGGCAGTGGAGGCCCAGTCTCTGGATTCATTTAAGAAAGAGTTGGATAGAGCTCTCAAGGATTGTGGAATCGAGGGTTATGGAGATAAGACAGGAACAGAATACTGATTAAGGTTGATCAGCCATGATCATATTGAATGGTGGTACAGGCTCGAAGGGCAGAATGGCCTACTCCTGCACCTATTGTCTATTGTCACACACGCACGCACACAGTCTATCTCATATATACATACACACACAGTCTCTCTATCTCTCTCACACACACAGTCTCTCTCTCTCTCACACACACACACACGCACACACATGCACAGTATCTCTCTCTCTCACACACAAACACACAGATACACATGGATATGGACACAGACACGGATACGGACACACACACACAAACACACCTCAGCTTCCTATGAGAGGACAGCTTACTCTGATGGGCGAAAAGAAAACACTTTCGTTTCTGCAGTCATTTGAGGAATGTGGATGTCATTGGCTAATCGGCATTTGTTGGCCATCCTTAACTGATCTGAATTTGGCGTGATCTGATGAAGGAGCGGTGCTCCGAAAGCTAGTGCTTCCGGGGGGTGTAGGTTTGCTCGTGAGAGTTTGATATCCGGATGTTTCATTACCTGGCTGGTAACATCATTAGTGGCGACCTCCAAGTGAAGCGAAGCTGTTGTCTCCTGCTTTCTATTTATATATCTTTCCTGAATGGGGTTCCTGGGGTTTGTGGTGATGTCATTTCCTGTTCATTTTCTGAGGGGTTGGCAGATTTCCCTTTCTAAAAGATATTCGTGAACCAGGTGGGTTTTTGCAACAATCCACAGTAAAGCCTTGATCTTAGTGACTGGCAGAACAGGCTCAAGGATTGATTTGTGATTCTAATTTCCACTGTTCCTTTGTCCAAACGTGGGATCTTACTATGCATAATTTGGCTGCTGCTTTTCAAACACTGCAACAGTGACTCATCATCAGTACTTCATTGACTTTGATTCACTTCCTCTGGACATTTGTAACAGACCCTACACAACAAGCCCACACTGGCAAATGCCCAAACACAAGGTCTACGTTTTGAGAGGATTCCACTATTGGACCACACTTGGTGAACAATCCTGACATTAAAAACCAGTTTCAGATAATCATAAAACCGATCACTTACACTTGCTACCTTTGTCCTTCTGGGTGGTAGATTCCGAGTAGATTTCAAAGAAATTGGTTCCATATGCTTGTAATGGACAAACAGCATGTTCATAACAAACAAACCATGGGCCTGGGGAAGTTTGAGTTTAAACAGAAAGGGATTTGAAATCCCAGGGATCAAACTCAGGAAAGAAATAATTCTCTACAGCAGCAGGGAGACTGACTTTCAAAGTATTTACTGACAACAAAATAATTCTCTTAGTCATATTCTTTGTGAACAATGTTCTTGGAAAAGATGATGGATACCAGAACTGGGGTAATATATACAGGAATGCAGAAGCAACACAGTATCACCAAGCCATACATCATCTAGATTTAAAACCAATAAAACCAAAATATTGTGGATGCTGGAAATCAGAAACAAACACAAAGTGCTGTAGATACCCAGCAGGTCAGGCAGTATTTATAGCAAGAGAAACAATTCACATTTTAAGTCCAGTATGATGTTTTTACAGCATTCTGTAGAAGAGTCATACCAGACTCAAAATGTTGACTCGAAACATTAACTCTATTTTTCTTTCTGCTGCCAGACCCATTGAGTTTCAGCAGCATTTTCTGTAGAACCAAATCACCATTCTTTCAGTGTCATTCAGAATGTGGGAACCCCATCCCTAACAGCACTGTGACTGTACAGTATACACTGCACAATGTAGTGCTTCAATCAGAAGACAGCTCATCATTGGGTAAGGTAGAAACAATTTCAGTCAGGCTTCCCGTTTCTGTTCCATCTTGTTTAACCAATCTAAGCATGTCGGGTGTGATACATCACATTACATTGTATAGTATTCAGAGCTAGGAACACACAAAGGTTAGTCTCAAACATAGTGTTTATACCTAGTTACACAGTTTGATGGTCTATAAGATATAGAATGTTTGTACCAATACAATTAATGTAATGATTATATAGTTTTTACCCAGAAACACAATAAGACGCTATCATTTACGCATTTATACCACCAGCACTAAGTAAAACAATACATTGCATGATACACAGTAACAGCGTGAAACTTTATAACATAACAATGTACCCTATACAATATATAGTGTTATGACAGGTAACAGTTTGAAACTTTACACTGTTGCAGCCAGTAACAGTGGGATACAATATAGTGTGGTAGCCAGCAACAATGTATTTAAAACTCAGTAATATAGTTGTGTTCTGAATTTAAGGAGCATTTTGCTCTGGCAGTGAATCCACCCTCAGTCCTCTATCTTGGTTTGGTGTGACCCTTCAGGAAAATAACGCTCTCTCGCCTCCCTTCCACCTGCACCTCACCCTGACCGAATCTACCCTCTCACCAAAGCCAGCTCCTTCCCAAACCTGCCCCTCACCATTCAGCCCCCTCACCATTCAGCCCCCTCACTCATCCTGCCCCCTCACCCTCACCATACCACTCTTACCAGGTCTGTGCCACAGTGAAACGGCGCTGCAGCCGGATGCTCCTGTTCATCATGAGTTTGCGGAAGAGCAGCGGGGAATTTCGCGGCGAATTCCGAGGAGATGCTTTAGGGGAGACAGCAGGGGATTTGCCAGAGGCTCTGGGTGCCGGGAGCAAGCTGTTCCCAGTCTGGGATTGCCCCTCAGCTGTGCCATCTTCACCCACAGGGCAAGCTTCCTGCGTCAGCGAAGCCATGCGGTGTCCAGGTGGAAAACAGTCCTTTGGGTGAGAATGAGAGTGTGTGAGAGTGAGAGTGTATGTGTGCGTCTGAGTGAGTCAGCAAGTGAGTGAGTGAGGAGTGAGTGATAGTCTGTGTGTGAGTGAGAGGCTGCAGAGGGAGAGTCAATGTGAAATCTCTACCCCCTGCCCGCTGCTCAGACCCAGTTCTCGCTGACTTTTATAAAACAGGCTCTTCACACAATCAGGAGTCAGCACATTCAATCATTCCAGAGAAACACTTCGAGTATCTGCAAAGAATGTCTCAGAAAAGGAAACAAATCCAAATTCGTCCTCACAACAAATCCCTTTCTTTCAAACAATTAATAAAAGAAGAGTTGCACTTGGCACACAGAGTTGGCCCTGCTGACTCCTGTTCACTTTGAACTGCAGTGGGATTATATATAGAGCGAGGAAGATAAAATCATAAAGATATCTGCAGGCAAAAATAAAACCTGGAGCCAGAGATATCAGAGAAAGAGTGAAAAAGTAACTTCTAGTCTGAGAGAGGGGAGAAGGGCACGTTGCACCCTCGGCTCTCCAGTTCACCTTCTTCAAAATCAGGAGAGAAAGTCAGTGCCCAGGACAAAAGCAAGATCTTTGGAAGCCAGCCAAACTCTCCAAACTCTTTCTAAACCCCATTCCCCCGGATCTGAGGAAGTTCCAAAGTGCAGAACACTTACTTATGATGACACATCACCCCTCCAAATAAAACTATAATTACCGACAGAACACAGCCTTTCCCTTCTGACAACAAACAGCCAGACAAAAATAAAAGCCACTGAGTTTTTCGAGCCCTTGAAGTTGAAAAGTTCAATGAAATGTAGAATATTTTCAGTTCCTGTTCTCTGTGTTGTTGACCACTGTCAGGGGGAAATCACACATTTCATTTCGCAGGTTGACCATTCCCAAATCCTCAAGTTTTCTCTGTGCCAGCCTCTGAGAGATGGAACTCACTCACCAACTCTGAGCTTGTTCAGATGACTAGTTATTCCCACTCAGCCTGAATCCCCTCCTTCAAACAGCCACCCAGTACTCACGGAGGGCTCATTTACAGTCATACTCATTCTCATGACAGAATTGTTTTTGTACAGAGAGCCCATAAATATTTCTGATTTTTTTTTTTGCAGACATTCATCAACCAAAGTTTCTTATGACTAAAACCACAATTTACTGGGAAGGGTTGTGAGAGGCCGAGGGGGAATTGATTACAAGGAAGAGAATTTTCAAGTTGAAGTGTTGCCAGAGAAGGATTACTGTAGGTCAATGGTCGCAGGGAGGTACTGAGGGACTCCAAGCTTCTGCACTAAGCAACCTGCCTGGTTAGCAGGAACTTCCCCTTGACATGAGAAAGGAAATGTGCTCAGGTTGGAAAACCAGAAAAGGAGAGCCCGAGCAACTTGCTCAACAAGCTGAAAGCTTCAGGGCTGAGGAGCCTCTGTGTAAATGAATTGTGACAAACCGTTGCCTATCACTGGAAGCATCTCCAGTCTTACAGCCTCCCACTAATTCCCTAATTCTGGCTTTTCAATACATTCCCAATTTTAACCTCACTCCACCAATGACGGTCACCTCTTCAGCACCTGACTTTAAGTTTTAGAATTCTCTCTCTAAACCTTACCACTCCTCTTTTTTTTGGTAATTCATACATGGGATGTGGCTTGGCCAGAGGTTATTGCTCAGAGGACAGTTAAAGAGTCAACCACAGACTTGACCGCCTCTTCCTTCTAGACCAGTTTTTCCCGAACCTTTCCCACTGAGACTAACTTCGAAATTAAAAAATGGTCTCGACCTCCCGAGTGAGAGTAAGAGTAAGAATGAGAGTGTGAGTGAATGTGTGAGAGTGAGTGTGCGAGTGAGAGTGAGAGTGACTGTGACTGTGAGAGCGAGTGTGAGTGTGAGAGTGAGAATGAGATTGAGAGTACGTGTGAGTGCGTGAGTGAGTGTGAGCGTGAGAATGACTATGAGAGTGTGAGTATGAGTGTGAGAATGAGAGAGAGTGAGAGTGCGTGTGATTGTGAGAGAGCGAGAGAGAGAGTGAGAGGCAGAGTGAGAATGAGAGCGAGAGTGAG
>NC_057740.1:41288727-41293686 GCF_004010195.1 Chiloscyllium plagiosum
AGAGTGAGAGTGAGAGAGTAAGAGTGAGAGTGAGAGTGTGTGAGAGTGAGAGTGATAGTAAGAGTAAGTGCGAGTGAGTGTGAGGGTGAGAGTGAGAGTGAGAGGCAGAGTGTGAGGGTGAGCGTGAGAGTAAGAGGGAGTGGGAGTAGAGCTGTTCAAATTTGGTCAGAGCTCCACTCAGTCCAATTGGGGTCATGGCCACTCACCTTGGGAAGCTCTGTTTTAGGCAGTCCTTGAAACCCACCTATTCAAAGAATATATAGGACAGTACAGCGCAGTACAGGCCCTTCGGCCCTCGATGTTGCGCCGACCTGTCATACCAATCTGAAACCCATCTAACCTACACTATTCCATGTACGTCCATACGCTTGTCCAATGACGACTTAAATGTACTTAAAGTTGGCGAATCTACTACCGTTGCAGTCAAAGCACTCCATACCTTTACTACTCTCGTCCTCGCTTTCAGTCACCTGCCCTGCTACGTTATTGTAAAATTCAGTGTTGAATTGTGTTTGGTACTTGCTCCTTTTCAGATCGCTTTGGGGCACTTTCTTATTTCAAAGGTGCTATATAGATGCAAAAAGTTATTGGTTGCTGTGAAAGAGCTAAGATAGATCAAATAGCTGTCACCTTCGATGTTAACCCTCTCATTCGCTAACAAAACATGCTCATTGGGGACTCCTGAGTATGGGTCACACTAGTAACTTTGACAGAGTTTCCAGCTGACTAGATAAACACTGTCCGGTTTAATTCTGGGGCAGTCCAGTTTTTGGATACAGCAACACACTCCCAGTTTTATGAATCAGTCAGTTGTTGTGGTGCAGTGTTTGTACCTGTTCCTCTGAGGTCAGGAAAGGCTGGGTGTAAGTCCCTCCTATCCCAGACATCTGTCTAAACAGCTAGGGTGGCATGATGGCTCAGTGGTTAGCACTGCTGCCCCACAGCACCAGGGACCCAGGTTCAATTCCTGCCTTGGGTAACTGCCTATGTGGAGTTTGCATGTTCTCCCTGTGTCTGTGTGGGTTAGCTCCACAGTCCAATGATGTGCAGGTCAGGTGACTTGGCTGTGCTAAATTGCCTATTGTGTCAGCGGTAAGTGTAGGGTGGGTTTCACTTCTCTACATACTGTAGGAATTCTAATCCCTGAACAGGTTATTTATGAATCAAAAATGAAAGTTTGCTTCCCTTTGAAGAAGAAACTAGCACGAGAGGATACAGTTTGAAAACAAGGGGCGCCCATTTAAAACAGACTTCAGTCATCATTTATCTCAGAAGGGTTGGAATGTAAAAGCAGCGATGTGCTACTGAGACTTTATAAAGCTCTGGTTAGGCCCAATTTAGAATACGGTGTCCAGTTTTGGGCCCCACACCTCAGGAAGGACATACTGGCACTGGAGCGTGTCCAGCAGAGATTCACATGGATGATCCCTGGAATGGGAGGCCTAACATATGATGAACGGCTGAGGATCCTGGGATTGTATTCATTAGAGTTTAGAAGATTGAGGGGAGATCTAATAGAAACTCACAAGATAATTCATGGCTTAGAAAGGGTGGACCCTGGGAACTTGTTTCCATTAGGTGGGGATACTAGGACCTGTGGGCACAGCCTTAGAATTAGTGGGGCTCAATTTACAATGGAAATGAGGAGACATTTCTTCAGCCAGAGAGTGGTGGGAGCGCAATGGAGGCCGGGACGTTAAATGTCTTCAAGGCAGAGATTGATAAATTCTTAATCTCGCAAGGAATTAAGGGCTACGGGGAGAGTGCGAGTAAGAGGAGTCGAAATGCCCGTCAGGAGAAAGTGAGGACTGCAGATGCTGGAGATCAGAGCTGAAAATGTGTTGCTGGAAAAGCGCAGCAGGTCAGGCAGCATCCAAGGAGCAGGAGAATCGACATTTCGGGCATGAGCCCTGCTCCTTGGATGCTGCCTGACCTGCTGCGCTTTTCCAGCAACATATTTTCAGCCTTGAAATGCCCATCAGCCATGACTGAATGGCGGAGTAGACTCAATGGGCCGAATAGCCTTACTTCCACTCTTATTTCTTATAGTCCTATCTTATTGAATGGCAGAGTTAATTCAAGAGGTCAAATAGACTGCTCCTGCTTTTAATTTCCCACTATACGATCCATTTCCTTTAGTTGTTTTCCTGGTAGCAAGCAGATGGAAACAGATTGGATTGACTTTGAAGGGAAGGTGGTGGTTGACTGATAATATCACTGCGCTAGTTTTCCAGAAAGTGTGGAGCTGGAAAAAGCACAGCAAGTCCGGCAGCATCAGAGGAGCAGGAGAGTCAACGTTTCAGGTCGGAATCTTTCATCAGGACTCTGATGAAGGGTCCTTCCCAAAATGTGGACCCTCCTGCTCCTCTGATGCTGCCGGACTTGCTGTGCTTTTTCCAGCTCCACACTTTATCAACTCTGACTTTCCAGCATCTGTAGTCCTCTCTATCTCCTGGCTTTCCAGAAAACCAGTCTAATGTTCTGAGGACTTAGATTCGATTCTCACCATGGTGGAATTTGAATTAAAAGAATCCCTGAAACTTTAAAACTCTGGTGACTGTGTAAACATTGTCAATGGTCCTAAAATCCCACCTGGTTCACGTTTGGGAAGGAAGTCTGTTAGCCTTACCTGGGCTCGCCTATACATGATGTCAGAGCCACAGCAACAGGATTGGACAATTAGGAATGTACAGTAAATACTGGCCTCGCCACTATCCCATGTCCTGAGGAAGTAAAAGTCCAATCGGAGAAGGCGGAGTAAAAGATTTACCAAGATGTTACCAGCTGCGATTGTTTGGAACAGACAGAGCTATTTTTTTCCCTGGTAAGCCAATGGTGAAGAGGAAGTGGACAGATGCCATGCAAAGTATGTTGGGGTTTGCAGCGAGGTGATGGAGGTGATGAAAGTGATGGAGGAGCTGTTTCCATTTGCATGGGAGACCAGAATGACCAGAGCGAGGGCTATGGGAATAAAAAATACTCACTAGGCAAGAATGTGAAGCTCAGTGTCATGTACGGTGATTGAAGCAGAGAACATTGGTGGGAGTCCAGAAATAGAGGGCATAGGTTTAGGGTGAGAGGGGAAAGATTTAAAAGTGACCTAAGTGGCAACATTTTCACACAGAGAGTGGTACGTGTATGGAATGAGCTGCCAGAGGATGTGGTGGAGGCTGGTACAATTGCAACATTTAAAAGGCATCTGGATGGGGATATGAATAGGAAGGGTTTAGGGGGATATGGGCCGGGTGCTGGCAAATGGGACTAGATTAGGCTGGGATATCTGGTCAGCATGGACGGGTTGGACCAAAGGGTCTGTTTCTATGACTCTATGACTCTCTACACAGACAGGGAGAGGGAGAGAGAGAGACAGAAAGAATGAGGTAGAGGATAGGAAAGGCAATAGGAGTGGGGGTAGATTCATTTGAAATCTGGACAGCAGCAAACACCAGTCAGGCTGAATGGCCTGTCATGGATGCCTGTAATTAGCTTCTTATTCTCAATGTTAACTCTCCATCTAACCCTGCTCCTGTCACAATTCCTGTCCCAACAGATTCAATTCAAAGACTTCCAACTTTTCTGGTCAAATTTTCTGACCTCCAGTTGTGTTGGGACTCCCTGTGTGTTCGCCTGCAGCTGCTGATTTGTCAAGAAATCAACTGGTATTGAGTTTCATTGGAAACCACATCGAGTTTTTTAACCCATCATCCTCACACACTGAATATTAACTCCATCCTTCCACACGGAATATTAACTTGTCAAGATTGTCTGTTGGTTCAGTGTGTGATTGCCTATAGTATTCAAAGCTGAGGAGGAACCAACTTTGAAACTTTATGAGACACTGTTAATGTCAACTGGCCAAGACTGTCCCCTTGTCCTTCTGTTCCCTCAGCCTGCTGTCCCTCAATGAAGACAGTGTGTGAACACAGCAGGTGAGGAGTAAGGACTGCAGCAGATCAAGGTGACAACTCACCGCTGCCTCCTCATGGACATTTAACAAAATGCAAAGCAACCCTCACATCCTGTGAAACAAGAAAACCTATTGTCCCATTCTCCCTGCTCTATGCCCACAGTCCAGTGAATTGTTCCTTTTAAAATCTGTCCTCATTTCCATTTGAAAATTACTGTTGAATCTACCTTCCACTGCCCTCTCAGAAAGTGCATTGGTCACAACAGCTCACTGTCTGGAGAAAATTCTCATCTCCACTTTTGGTTCTTTTGTCAACTATTTTAAAGCTAATTTTTTGCCTTTCCTGGATCTCTTAATTTAGCTTGCTCACTCCCAGGAAAGGAATGTTCGAACTTCCTAGAGCTGCTGATAGAGACAGCTATGATAACAAAACACAGAGAAATTACTCTTTTTGTGTAACACTCAAGCTTTTTTAATATATTTCTAGAAATTTCCTAATCTACAGTTCTCTTCCCACACGTCCTTAATGACTGTCTAATGTCCTTGTCAGAATGAGAGGTGATATAATCACAAAGATAAACCTTTTGACTCTGAATTGTCACCACAATATCTAACATTCTCACAGATAGATTTTTCTGTTGGATAGAATTACCCCACGTTACTGCAGCAACACAGTTTGAAAATTCCACGTGAAATTTCTCTCTCTCCCAATCTCTACCGCGTGTCCCAGATTGTGATTGGTGTTTGTATAATACTTCAATAAGGCTTTTTTTGTTACTCTGACCCTGTGTCAGCTGGCAAATGCATTAAGACAAAGACAGAATAGAGACAAATCCAGAGGCAAAGAAATATACAGAATGAAACAGACAGTGAGAGAGAGAGAGAGACTGAGAGAGCGAGAGAGACACACACACAAAGAGGAGACAGTGAGAGAGTCAGAGAGAGAGAGAAAGACAGAGACAAAGATAGAGGGAGAGAACAGAGAAGGAGAACCGAAAGAGAGAGAGGGGGGCAGAGAGAGACGGAGAGAGACAGAAACAGGGAGACAGTCA
>NC_057740.1:41298717-41317284 GCF_004010195.1 Chiloscyllium plagiosum
TGCAGAAGTTGGGAGTCAGCGATGAAATGTTCCTCAGAGTTTAAATCTCTGTCACTCTACAATACTCCGTGTCCTCCTCTAATCCAGCGAATGCAGTAACAAACCCCATTCAACGCCAGGAAACAACTGGACACAGGGCGTCTGAGCAACTGGAAGGACAGGCCATGTTTGTACAAATCGGTCAGAACTCACTAAGCAGTCAGCAATCCCTGCAGGAGAGTTATCAGCACATTCCATCAGGGAGTATGGTGAACGTGTCACTCAGACCTTTATCATTTCATATACTCACTCCCAACCCTAGGAAATGCAGACAATTAATGGCCCATCAATAGCAGCACAGGCTGAAGGGGATGTCTGACCTATTTTTGTTTCTATTGTTAGACAACTCCAGGGGGAGTTGATGAGAACTGGATATTTATATAAGGGGAAAGGAAAAGACAGGAAGAGATGATCAGATTGGTAACGTGGGGTGAAGACGCCTTCGAGTATTCTCAAGTGGAATATAGATACCAACAACAACAGGTGGTGCAAATGGCCTGCGTCTGTGCTAGAAATTCTATGTCATAGAGATGTACAGTATGGAAACAGACTCTTTGGTCCAACTCGTCCATGCCGACCAGATATCCTAAATTAATCTAGTCCCATTTGCCAGCACTTGGTCCATATCCCTCTAAACTCTTCCTATTCATATACACATCCAGATGCCTTTTAAATGTTGCTATTGTACCAGCCTCCACCACTTCTTCTGGCAGCTCATTCCATACACACACCACCCTTTGTGTGAAAAAGCTACCGCTTAGGTCCCTTTTAAATCTTTTTGCCCTCTCACCTTAAAACTATGTCCTCTAGTTCTGGACTCCCCCACCCAGGGAAAAGCCTTTGTCTGTTTACCTATCCATGCCCCTCGTAAGCCTCTATAAGTTCACCGCTCAGCCGGCATAAACAGCTCTCCCTATAGCTATTCAGCCTCTCCCTGTAGCTCAAATGCTCCAACCCTGGCATCATCCTTGTAAACCTTTTCTGTACCCTTTCGAGTTCCACAAAATCCTTCCAGTAGGGGGGGTGGGGTGACCAGAATTGCACACAATACTCCAAAAGAGGCCTAACCAATTGACGTAAAAATCCTTCCAAAAAAGACTATTTTCACCATCAGGTGAGTAACTGTTTGATGGTGAAAACACAGAAAACCTTTCATCATTTTTGCATCAACCTGTTTGGACGGTGATTATTCACCTTTGGAGCTGCTGGGATTGGAACCTGGGCCACCTAGCTCAGAGATAGTGACACAACCATTGCCTATATCTAAGTTTGAGATGACTCTGTTCTGGGAGTGTTTAAGTGGGACATGTAGAGGGAGCTTTACTTTGTAACTGACCCTGTGCGGCACCTGCCCTGAGTGTGGTATGGACTGTGTTGTAGTGTTTGTAATTAGATCAGCCAGGTGGGCGTCATAGAATCTGAGTTCCCTGATTCAGGCTGTTAATCTGGTCCAATCAGAGAGTCCTGGCTGATAAATATAAACAGAAGTGTCAGAGATTCTGTTCACTCTGAGGGAGCTGGATCAGTGTCAAGGACTCTCCCCATGTGTAAATAAAGGGGGACTTGGTCATGGGATACTAGCCTCCACAGAGCTATTTCAAATGTAGAGAGAGCTTTACTTTATATCTAACCCCATGTTGTCCCTGTTCTCAAGTATTTGATAAGGACAGTATAGAGAGAGCTTTACTCTGTTTCTAATTCCGTGCTATTCTTGTCCTGGGAGTGATTGATGGGGATAGTGTATAGGGGAGCTCTACGCTGTACTTAATCCCATTTTGTATATGTCCTGGGAGTGTTTGATAGGGATAGTGTAGAGGGAGCTTTACTCTGTATCTAACTCCATGCTGTCCCTAAGTTGGAATATTTGATGGGGGACAGTGTAGGAGAACTATTCAAACACAGCATTTAGAAGTAAAAAGGTGAGTAAGTTTATTGTTGTACAAGAGACACTTTGATGGTGAATGATAAAGATCAATATAATAAACTTGATCAAAGCAACATCCAAAGCTGATTAAATCTATATTGCTGTATTGTTTACGACCTTGTCTGTTGTTTAATCATCTCTAAAATGTTTTGATAGTTTCCAAATCTGATAATAATCGATGGACTGTCCTTTATCAAGTTCTCCAACATTTATGTTGCAAGAACCAACTAGTGTCATTTCAGAAAGTAGGTTCCCACAGCACTGACGGAGGCTATTTGGCCCATTGTGTCTATCGATAATTATGACATTCTTGCTCTAAGCCCATCGCCTGCTACATTTTCCTTTTCGTGAATTTATCCAACTCCCTTCAGAAGTGGCCACTACTCTGAAGGCAGCTGATTCATAACTCATCATCTTAACTATCTCTCCCTCTGCCTTTTGGAAAACTTGAATTCAATCTTGAAAACTTTTGAAGATAATAGTCTGGCGTCAAATAACAAATGGTCATGTTGTTGTGTAAACCCCAATGGCTCACTAATGGCCATTTTGGGAAGGATGTATTCCAGGGTTGTGTCAGTAGTTAACGTCAGTCACACACTAACATAGTTTTCCTGTTAATGCTGTCGGAAGTGTCTCTTATATCATGTCAAAACAGAGGAACATATGTGCAAGACAAAATAAGGTTGGTCAACAAATATCAGCTTTTCTGGCGAACTCCTTACCCTGGCAATGAAGTTTATAAATATCGTTATGACGTAAAGACCAATCTACACTGTTACTGGCACAAAACTGAGTTAGGTGCAGAGTAAAGCTCTTTCCATACTCTCCCCACCAAACAGTCTCAGGCCAGGGACTGCAAAGGATTGGATACAGAGTAAAGTTCCTTCTCCAGTGTCCCCATTAAGCACTCCCAGGACAGGTGACTGCACGAGGTTAGATACAAAGTAAAGCTCTGTCTACACTGTCCCCATCAAATAGTCCCAGGACAGGGACAGTGCAGGGTTACTTACAAAGTAAATCTCTGGAAATATATAGTTATGTATCAGAAGAGGAACGTGTTAATGTTTTATTATTTTTACCAGAAATTTGTGATAGTTAGATCAAGCAGTGAGTTATGCATGTTTTTTGAGGTTTTCTTCATTAAACTTACGCTTCAGAAATTCTGTGGTGAATTTTAAAAATACAATAACATGTCTAATCAATGACACTAAAAGCAAAAGGATCGCATGGGAGCTGGAGAATGTTAGATCACTGAGAGGCTAAGTTGTTACTCATGAATACGCCACAAGGGGACGTCCACACAACAGTCATTAACCTACCACCGAAAATCTGAAGAATTGTTTGATAAGTGTCAATTAACCAGGTCCTCCCAAACTTCCAGGTATAAAGTTTTAGCCATGATTTAGTTAGGTCAGAAATGGGTATTAGGTTTTTTCTGGTTTATCATTCAGGCCAAACATCCCCCAGTGCAGCCCTGAGTGAGTCCTATTCTATCCTGGGGTGCCATTGTTTGGAATAAGATGTTAAACCAAAGCGTTGTCCATCATCTTTGGATGATTTGGAAGATACTGCTACTGGAGAACAGGTGGGCACTTCAGCCTAGGATCAGTGTTTTTTATTAAATCATCAATTCAAAACAAACTGATCACCTGATCTTCCACAGACTGCCCTTTGGGATCTTGCTGGGACCAAGGGGCTGCCACACAACCCTTCAACTTTCCAAAGCGAAGGTCAGAACCCCAAGTCGGGTCACAAACTGAACCATTTATGTTGAAATTCCACAACAGTAATGGCTTGCACTGAGCACTTAGCCCTTCCTCCCTATTTCTCTCCCACTCCCCAGTCACCCACCTCTCAAGGATCCTGACGATTTTCAAGCCTCAAAATTGGCAAACTGTTTGGGAAGTACTGCAGGTAGTATAACACTACAACTATCGACAGGATAGCTGATGATATCATAGCAGCGAGAATGTGACATGTTGTTTGGTGTGTTTTCTTAAATTGTTCACAAGATTTGAGAGGCACTTGTTAGATTAGTCTTTATTTCCCATCCCTAGTTGCCCCTTGAGAAGGTGGGGGTGAGCTGCCTTCTTGAACCGCTGCAGTCCATGTGTTGTAGGTAGACCCACAATGCCCTTAAGGAGGGAATTCCAGGATTTTGACCCAGTGACATTGAAGGAACAGCGACATATTTCCAAGTCAGGATGGGGAGTGACTTTAAGTGGAACCCGCAGGGGGTGGTGTTTCTATGTACCTGCTGCCCTTGTCTTTTGAGATGGAAGTGGTTGTCTGTTTGGAAGGTGCTGTCTAAAGACTTTTGGTGAACTTCTGCAGTACATCTTGTAGATAGTACACACTGCAGCTGCTGGGTGTTAGTGAAAGTGAGAATGAATGTTGAGGAGAGTAGATGAGGTACCAAAGTGAAATGCTTTGTCCTGGATGGTCTCAAACTTCTTGCATGTTGCTGGAGCTGCACCCATCCAGGCAAGTGCGGAATATTCCAGCACACTCCTGACTTGTGTCTTGGAGATGATGGACAGACTTCAGGGAGTCAGAAAATGAGTCACTTGCAATGGAATTTCCAGCCTCTGACCTGCTCTTGTAGCCACTATATTTATATGGAGAGATCAATTGAGCTTCTGGTCAAAGGTAATCTCCAGGTCTTTGTTAGAGGGGGATTTGGTGATTGCAATATCATTGAACATTCAAACGTGGTAGTTAGATTGTCTCTTATTGGAGACAGTTCATAATCTGGCATGTGTGTGGTGTGAATGTTACTTGCCACTTGTCATTCCAAGCCTGGATATTGTGAAGGTCTTGTTGCATTTGAGCATAGACTGCTTCAGTACCTGAGGAGTCACGAATGGTGCTGAACACTGTGCAATCATTGATGAACATCCCCACTTCTGACCTTATGATGGAGGGAAGGTCATTGACGAAGCAGCTGAAGATGATTGGGCCAAGGACACTACCCTGAGGAACTCCTGCAGAGATGTCCTGGAGCTGAGATGACTGATCTCCAACAATAACAATAACCACCTTCCTACGTGCCAGGTATGACTCCAACCAGAGGAGTGTTCCCCAATTCCAATTGTCACCAGGTTAGCTAAGGCTCTTTTATACCACGATTGGTCAAATATTGTCTTGATTACAAGGACAGTCACTCTCATCCCTCCGATTCCGTGATGGGCCATTTCGCCCATGTTTGAGTCAACCATGTGATGAGATTAGGCCTTGACAGAATCTAAATCAAGTGTCACTGAGCAGGTTACTGCTGAGCAGGTGCTGCTAGATAGCACTGTTGATGACACCTTCCATCACTTTACTGATGATTGAGAGTAGACTGATGGGGTAATAATCGGCCCAGTTGGAATTGTCCTGCTTTTTATGTACAGGACATTTGTGGCAATTTTCCACATTGTCGGGCAGGTGCCAGTGTTGTAACTGTACTGGCTCAGCTTGGCTAGGGAAGCAGCAAGTTCTGGAGGAACTATTGTCTTCAGGACTTTTGCCAGAATGTTGTCAGGGCCCCTAGCCTTTGTAGTACCCAATGTCTTCATCCATGTCTTAATATCGTGTGGAGCGAATCAAATTGGCTGAAATCTGGTCTATCGAGTCAGTACTGGTTCTTCATACAGAAATCCAATTGGTCTTCGCCCCTTGTTCTATCCCCATGTGCCTACAAATTCACTTCCTGAATACCCATCCAATTTCCTTTAGAAATAATTTTTGATCTCTTCCACTCTCCTTGTGGGCAGAGAATTCCAGATCATTACCACTCTGTTTGAAAAGCACCAGTTGCACAATGCATTAAGATTAGATTAGGTTACTTACAGTATGGAAACAGGCCCTTCGGCCCAACAAGTCCACACCGACCCTCCGAAGAGTAACCCACCCAGACCCATTTCCCTACACCTAACACTACAGGCAATTTAGCATGGCCAATTCACCTAACCTGCACATTTTTGGACTTGTACCCTTACTGTCCTTGACCCACCAACTTATGGAAACAGATTTTCCTTGTTTGTTTTATCAAAATCTCTGTTAATATTGCGTAGCTGTATCAAATCTCCTTTTGTCTAAGGAGAGCAATTCTAGATTCCACAACCTAACCTTATAGTTAAAATTCGATATCTGCAAACCAATCTGGGAAATCTCCTGTCCATCCTTTTGAGCACCCTCATATCCTTCTAAAACTGCGGTGACCAGAACTGAATGCAATTTTCTAGTTGAGTCCTAACCCTAATTTCATAAAGATTCTGCATCAGTTCCCTTCTCTCTGTATCTAAAAATAAATCTACATTAAACAAAAGTTACTTCTTGTGTGTTGGGGTGGGTGGGAGGAATGTCTTTTATTTAAATGGAATTTAAAAATCAGTAGGAAAGGACCCAGGGGACAACTTTTTCGCACAGAGGGTGGTGCGTGTATAGATTGAGCTGCCAGAGGAAGAAGTGGAGGCTGATACAATTACCACATTTAAAAGGCATCTGGATGGGTATATGAACAGGAAGGGTTTGGAGGGATATGGATCAAATGCTGGCAAATGGGACTAGATTAGTATAGGATATCAGGTTGGCATGAATGAGTTTGACCAAAGGGACTGTTTCATGTTGTACATCTCTATGACTCTACAAAGTAAACTGGAATTATGAATAGAGTGTTCGGCCGTTTATGTCTGCCCTGCCGTCCAATAAGATCATGGCTGATCTGTTTGTGTTTCAAATTAAACATTCCCATCGACACCCGATTGCCGCTGTCTAACAAGAATTATCTACTTCCACCTTGAACATATTTAATGACCCACCTCCACTACTTAAATAAAAACCAAAAGAACTGTGGATGTAGTAAATCAGACACAAAAACAGATGTGGAGAAAGTGAGGTCTGCAGATGCTGGAGATCAGAGCTGGAAAATGTGTTGCTGGAAAAGCGCAGCAGGTCAGGCAGCATCCAAGGAGCAGGACAATTCCTGAAGAAGGGCTTGTGCCCGAAACGTCGATTCTCCTGCTCCGCTTTTCCAGCAACACATTTTTCAGCACAAAAACAGCTATGGCTGGATAAGCTCAGCAGGTCTGGCAGCCTCTGTGGAGAGAAATCAGAGAAACCAAGTTCTGAGAAAGGGTCACGTGACCCGAAACGCTAACTCTGACTTCTTTCTACAGAGGCTGCCAGACCTGCTGAGCTTATTCAGCAATTTCTGTGTTTGTCACGTCCACCACTTTCTGTGGCAGAGAAACTTACTCAGGGAACTGTGGTGAAGCCTCATCAGTAATTACCAACCCCCAGGAGTGGCCCAGCGTTTCTAGGAATTGAAGATGTGACAGTCCTGAGAACAACACCCAGTGGAGAAGGTTCACAGGGACATGAAAAAGACAGTATCACTTTTGCCAGATTTTTAAAAAGATTGTTTATTACTTACTAGAAATGTATTTAAAGGGTTATTTTTAATGGGCAGGGTGAGTAAAGACAGGCTGAAAAATGCTGGTTGTTCAATTACTGACTGGAAATGAAAGTGTGACAATGAGGAAGGAAACCTGCAGAGATCATGAGACGAACACTTCCTGAGTTTTTAAATGATTTGATTAACAAGTAAGCAGGCCCCCCAGATTACATTGCTGCTTTTTTATGGCAAAATCTGTTATTGTGAAGGTTAAAGCAGTTCGCGAATAATGCAATGCAGGGCATTGCCCTTTGATGTGAAGGGCACTGCTTGTCAGTGGCCACTCGGGTGTTTCCTTTCTTCCTGGTGGTGGAATATAAATAAGGATTTACCCACTTGTTGTTCTTCACTGTGTCCAATACCTGCACACACATGACACGGGTGCTGGGGAAAAATAAACACTATCGCTGTTAGGTGGTAGTACGGGAAGAAAAAAGGAAAGAAAGAGAGAGAAAAAAAACCCAGGAGATTTAGAATCTACTCAGTTTTAGGGACTGACTCTGTGCTGGAAAAATCTAATGCAATGTAGACTGTGTCAGTCATAAGTTAATGTGATGCTGTTAAACACTGGCTCAGAAAGTCAACTTTCCTATGTGTCTGTTTCTCTCTATTAATTGTTTCATATTTGTCTTTGAGATTCTCACTTTCTCTTTCATATCATTTCATACTCTTTATCTCTATCTTTCCTCATGCCATCTTTTCATTGGCGCTCTCTCACACACACATTTTCAATTCAACCTATTCAATGATGTTATTACACACCTCTGGAGTAGTGTCTACACATCTATCACTGCACCATCAAAGAGAGAGAGTGCTTGTGTGTGCACGCACACACACACGCAGTTAACAAGGCTGTTAATGACACATTTATAGGAGACATTCTGCCCTCTCGGGTTGATGTACGGAAAATGTGCAGCTGGTATTTTGTAGACGGCGGGCGGGGAGGGGGGGGAGAGTTCTCCGATGGTGACAAACATTTCTGTCTTAGTGAACAATGTCAAGCTGTCTGACCATTATCATAAAGTTATTTGAGTGAGCTCTCTGTGGGTAAATTGGCTGCAGCATTACATCACAACAAAGTCTATGGAATCACATCTCTGCCCATAAAACACTTTGGAATTATTCTGACAATGTGGCAGTGCTTTAGAATTACCAGTTTCTATTCCCAAAAGTAGCAGCAATTTCAAAGCAAAGACTTTGAGTGGAACTGAGCTTCTGTGCATGAGTGAATGAGTTCGGTTCTGTGGACCCGAGGGGAATGAACGAGGTAGTGGGATAAATTGGATAAATAGCAAAATGTTCATTGGTCTCAAAGGTTCATTCAGTACTCAATGATTCTGCAATTGTTTTTTATCTGACTGTTGTTAAATAGGTCACCTGGTGCTCTTGCAATGGGTGATTACTTATTGATCACTGGTGTTATACTGTCAGTAAATGCACTGAAACAAACTCACTGACTGATTGGTTTCACCATCCCTTTGAAAAGGTTCCAGAACCAACAGCAACCATACAATCAACATCTTTCTAATCTGATCAGAACATTTGACCCAATCCTACTTAGCCCTGGGAATATAGGTACAGGAGTAGACCATTCAGCCCATCGATCCAGCCCTGCTATTCTATACCATAGTGGATCATTTCCTCAAGGCCACATTCCTGTACTATCTCTTAATATCATTAGTCTCCAGAAACCTAATGATTTCTGTATAGAACCTACTCAGTGACTGAGCTTCCACAATCCTCTGGGATAGAAGATTCCAAAGGTTCACCTCTGACCGAGTGAAGACGTTCTCCCCCATCTCAGTATTAAATAGCCGACCTCTTCTCCTGAGATAATCCTCTAGTTCTACATCCACCAGCCAGATGGGAACATCCTATCAACATCCATCCTGTCATGCCCTATAAGAATTCAGTATGTTTCAATGAGACCACCTTGCATCATTCCAAATTCTAGGTAATACAGGCCTCTTAATATCCCCTCAAATGATAATACCACCATCCCCAGAATTAAGCTGGTGAACTTGTGTTGGATTCCCTGTGTGGCAATTACTTCATTCTTCAGATAAGAAAACCCCAGATTGTACACAATAAGTCAGGTGCAGTCTTACAAAGATGCTATACAATTGCAGCACATTTACCTTCAGTCAGAAGATGTTGGGATTGAAGCATCTTCAGGAGCCATGGCAGACCAGTTGGGTATAAGTAGACCCACAATGCTGTTAAAGAGGGAGTTCCAGGATACTGACATGGGTGTGTGGAATGCACTGCCAGCGGTGGTAGTAGAGTCAAATACATTAGGGCCATTTAAGCGAAGCTTGGATAGGCACATGGATGATAGTTGAAGAGTACGTTGGTTAGTTTGATCTTAGAATAGGATAAAAGGTCGGCACAGCATCAAGGGCCGAAGGGCCTGTACTGTGCTGTACTGTTCTATGTTCTATGACCCAGTGACACTGAAGGAACAGATGTATTTCTGAGTCAGGATGGTGAGTGGCTTGAAGGGAAACCTGTTAGTGATAGTGTCCCCATGTGCCTGCTGCCCCTGTCCTTCTGGGTGATAAAGATTTGGAAGGCTTGGAAAGTGCTGTCATTGGAGCTTTGCTGAGTTAAAACAAAGAACAAAGAACAAAGCACATTACAGCACAGGAACAGGCCCTTCGGCCCTCCAAGCCTGCACCAGTCCAGATGCTCTATCTAAACCTGCCACCTATTTTCTAAGGATCTGTGTCCCTCTGTTCCCTGCACATTTATGTATCTGTCCAGATACATCTTAAATGACTCTATCATGCCCACCTTTACCACCTCCGCTGGCACCTACCACCCTCTGCATAAAGAACTTTCCCACACATATCTCCCTTAAATGTTTCCCCTCTCACCTTGAATTTGTGACCTAGTAATTGAGTCCTCCACTCTGGGAAAAAGCTTCTTACTATCCACCCTGTCCATACCTCTCATGATTTTGTAGACCTCAACCAGGTCCCCCATCAACCTCGGTCTTTCTAATCAAAATAATTCTAATCTACTCAACCTCTCTTCATAGCCAGTGCGCTCCATGCCAGGCATCATCCTGGTGAACCTCCTCTGCACCCTCTCCAAAGCATCCACATCCTTTTGGTAATGTGGTGACCAGAACATAAAACATAGAACACTCCAGCGCAGTACAGGTCCTTTGGCTCTTGATGTTGCGCCTCCCTGAGGAACCAATCTGAAGCCCATCTAATCTACACTATTCCATTCTCATCCATATGCCTATTGAATGACCATTTAAATGCCCTTAAAGTTGGCGAGTCTACTACTATTGCAGGCGGTGCGTTCCACACCCCTACTACTCTCTGAGTAAAGAAACTAGCTCTATCAGCTGTCTTATATTTATTACCCCTCAATTTAAAATTATGCCCTCTTGTGCTAGCCATCACCATCTAAGGAAAAAGGCTCTCACTGTCCAACCTATCTAACCCTCTGATGTCTCTATTAAGTCACCTCTCAACCTTCTCTCTAATGAAAACGGTCTCAAGTCCCTCATCCTTTCCTCATAAGACCTTGCCTCCATATCAGGCAACATCCTAGTAAATCTCCTCTGAACCCTTTCCAAAGCTTCCACATCCTTCCTATAATGCGGTGATCAGAACTGTACACAATACTCCAAATGTGGCCTCATCAGAGTTTTGTACAGCTGCAGCATGATTTCATGGTTCCGAAATTCAATCCCTCTACCAATAAAAGCTAACACACCATATGCCTTCTTAACAACACTATCAACCTGGGTGGCAACTTTTAAGGATCTATGTATCTGGACACCGAGGTCTCTCTGGTCATCTACCACTACCAAGAGTCTTACCATTAGCCCAGTACCCTGCATTCCTGTTACTCCTTCCAAAGTGAATCACCTCACACTTTTCCATATTAAACTCCATTTGCCACCTCTGCAGCTTATCTATGTCTCTCTGTAACCTGCAACGTCCTTTGACATTATCCACAACTCTACAACCTTAGTGTCATCTGCAAATTTGCTAACCCATCCTTCTATGCCCTCATCAGATCATTTATAAAAATGACAAACAACAGTGGACCCAAAACAGATCCTTGTGGTACATCACTAGTAACTGAACTCCAGGATAAATATTTCCCATCAACCACCACCCTCTGTCTTCTTTCAGCTAGCCAATTTCTGATCCAAATAGCTAAATCACCCTCAATCCCATGCCTCCCTATTTTGTGCAATAGCCTATTGCGGGGAACCATATCAAACACTTTACTGAAATCCATATGCACCACATCAACCACTTTACCCTCATCTACCTGTTTGGTCACCATCTCAAAGAACTTAATAAGGTTTGTGAGGCATGACCTACCCTTCACAAAACCATGTTGACTATCCCTAATCAACTTATTCCTTTCAAGATTTTTAGAAATCCTATCTCTTATAACCCTTTCAGACATTTCACCCACAACCGAAGTAAGCTTCACAGGTCTATAATTTCCAGGGTCGTCTCTACTCCCCTTCTTGAACAAGGGAACAACATTTGCTATCCTCCAGCCTTCTGGCACTATTCCTGTAGACAATGATGACATAAAGATCAAAACCAAAGGCTCGACAATCTCCTCCCTGGCTTCCCAGAGAATCCTAGGATAAATTCCATCGGCCCAGGGGACTTATCTAATTTCACACTTTCCAGAATTGCTAACACCACCTCCTTATGCACCTCAATCCCACCTAGTCTTGTAGCCTGTATCTCAATATTCTCCACAAACACATTGTCTTTTTCTAGTATGAATACTGATAAAAAATATTAATTTAGCACTTCCCCTATCTCCGCTGACTCCATGCACAACTTCCCACTGCTATGCTTGATTGGCCCTAATCTTACTCTAGTCATTCTTTTATTCCTGATATACTTATGGAAAGCCTTAGGGTTTTTTTTTATCCTATCCACCGACTTCTCATGTCCCTCATGGATCTTCTTTGCTCTCTCTTTAGGTCTTTCCTGTCTAACTTGTAAGTCTCAAGTGCCCTAACTGAGGCAGGACATCTCATCTCATCGTGGGCGGCACGGTGGCACAGTGGTTAGCACTGCTGCCTCACAGCGCCGGAGACCTGGGTTCAATTCCCGCCTCAGGCGACTGACTGTGTGGAGTTTGCACATTCTCCCCGTGTCTGCGTGGGTTTCCTCCGGGTGCTCCGGTTTCCTCCCACAATCCAAAACATGTGCAGGTCAGGTGAATTGGCCATGCTAAATTGCCCGTAGTGTTAGGTATGGGGTAAATGTAGGGGTATGGGTGGGTTGCGCTTCGGCGGGTCGGTGTGGACTTGTTGGGCCGAAGGGCCTGTTTCCACACTGTAATCTAATCTAATCTAATCTAACATAAGCCATTATTCCTCTTGACAAGAGATCCAACGTCCTTAGTAAACCAGGGTTCCTGTGCTCGACAACTTCCTCCCTGCCTGGCAGGTACATTCCTATCAAGGACACACAGTCGCTGGTCCTTGAATAAGCTCCACCTAGTCATTCTTTTATTCCTGATATACTTATGGAAAGCCTTAGGGTTTTTTTTTTATCCTATCCACCGACTTCTCATGTCCCTCCTGGATCTTCTTTGCTCTCTCTTTAGGTCTTTCCTGTCTAACTTGTAAGTCTCAAGTGCCCTAACTGAGGCAGGACATCTCATCCTAACATAAGCCATTATTCCTCTTGACAAGAGATCCAACGTCCTTAGTAAACCATGGTTCCTGTGCTCGACAACTTCCTCCCTGCCTGGCAGGTACATTCCTATCAAGGACACACAGTTGCTGGTCCTTGAATAAGCTCCACATTTCAACTGTGCCCATCTCCTGCAGTTTCCTTCCCCATCCTATGCATCCTAAATCTTGCCTAATCGCATCATAATTGCCTATCCCCAGCTATAACTCTTGCCCTGCAGTATATACTTATCCTTTTCCATCACGAAAGGAAACATAACCGAATTGTGGTCACTATCACCAAAGTGCTCACCTACCTCCAAATCTAACACCTGCCGGGTTCATTAGCCAGTACCAAATCTAATGTGGCCACCCCTCTTGTTGGCCTGTCTACATACTGTGTCAGGATACCCTCCTGCACACATTGGACAAAAAAATTGACCCATCTAAAGTACTTGAACTATAGTGTTCCCAGTCAATATTTGGAAAGTTAAAGTTCCCCCAGAACAACTACTCTCTCACTCTCCCTCCTATCAAGGATCATCTTTGCTATCCTATCCTCTATATCTCTATTCGGAGGCCTATAGAAAACTCCCAACAGGGTAACCTCTCCTTTCCTGTTTCTAATCTCAGCCCATACTACGTCAGTAGACAAGTCCTGAAATGTCCTTTTTGTAACCGTAAAACTATCCTTAACTTACAGTGCCACATCACACCCTCTTTTACAATTTTCTCTGTTCTTACTGAATGCAGTATTCAAAATGTGGCTGAACCAAAGTCTTATACAATTGTATAACATGACCTGCCAACTCTTGTACTCAATACCCCATCCGATGAAGGAAAGCATGCCGTATGCCTTCTTGACCACTCTATCTACCTGCATTGCCACCTTCAGGGAACAATGAACCTGAACACCCAGAACAATTGTATAACATGACCTGCCAACTCTTGTACTCAATACCCCATCCAATGAAGGAAAGCATGCCGTATGCCTTCTTGACCACTCTATCTACCTGCGTTGCCACCTTCAGGAACAATGAACCTGAACACCCAGATCTCTCTATACATCAAATTTCCCTAGGACTTTACCATCTCCTGTATAGTTCGCTCTTGAATTGGATCTTCCAAAATGCAGCACCTCGCACTTGTCCAGATTGAACGCCATCTGCCATTTCTCTGTCCAACTCTCCAATCTATCTATATTCTGCTGTGTTCCCTGACAGTACCCTTCACTATCTGCTATTCTGCCAATTTTAGTATCATCTGCAAACTTGCAAATGAGGCAACTGATACCATCTTCCAAACCATTTACAACAGCACACCTTATAAATGGTGCACACTGTTCCCAGGGGTAGAGGGAATGAATGTTTGTGGATGTGGTCCCAATCAAGCGGGCTGCTTTGTCTTGATGTTGAGCTTTTTGGAGCTGCATTCATCCAGGCAAGAGAGGGGTATTCCATCATATTCCTAACTTGTACCTTGTAAATGCTGGACAGGCTCTGGAGAGGTAAATGAGTTCTTCACTGCAGGATTCCTAGCCACTGACCTGCTCTTGTAACTATAGTATTAACATGGTGAGTCCAGTTCAGTTTGTGGTCAATGGTAACCTACAGGATGGTGATAGTAGAGGATGCAGCGACAATATCACCATTGAATTTTAAGGGGAAATGGTTGGTTTCTTTTTTTTTGAGATAGTCATTGCCTGACATTTGCGTGGTGCCAGTTTTCCACCTAAATCTGGACATTATCCATTCTTGCTGCATTTGGAGATGGTCTGTTTCAGTATCTGAGGATTGTGAATGGTTCTGGATTAGTGGTGCTGGAAGAGCACAGCAGTTCAGGCAGCATCCAAGGAGCAGCGAAATCGACGTTTCGGGCAAAAGCCCTTCATCAGGAATAAAGGCAGTGAGCCCTCCTCTAACTTATCTCTCCACACTTCAGGCTCACTGCCTTTATTCATGATGAAGGGCTTTTGCCCGAAACGTCGATTTCGCTGCTCCTTGGATGCTGCCTGAACTGCTGTGCTCTTCCAGCACCACTAATCCAGAATCTGGTTTCCAGCATTTGCAGTCATTGTTTTTACCACCAGATTGTGAATGGTGTTGAACATTATGCAAACATCTTCGAGGAGAAAGTGAGGACTGCAGATGCTGGAGATCAGAGCTGAAAATGTGTTGCTGGAAAAGCGCAGCAGGTCAGGCAGCATCAAAGGAACCTGAAAAAGGGCTTATGCCCGAAACGTTGATTCTCCTGTTCCTTGGATGCTGCCTGATCTGCTGCGCTTTTCCAGCAACACATTTTCAGCATTATGCAAACATCCCCATTTCTAATCTTATGATGGAATCATAAAATCCCTGCAGTGTGAAAACAGGCCATTCAGCCCATCAAGTCTATCACCCCTCAGAAGAGCATCCCATCCAGATCCACACCCCCATCCTATCCCTGTAACCGTACATTTCCATGGCTAATTCAACTATCCTGCACATTCCTAGACACTATGGGCAATTTAGAATGGCCAATCCTCCATAACCTGCACACCTTTGGACAATGGGAGGAAACCGGAGCACCAGGAGGAAACCCACACAGACACAGGGAGAATGTGCAAACTCCACCCAGTCATTTACCCAAGGGTGGAATCAAACCCTGGTCCCTGAAGTTGTGAGGCAGTAGTACTAACCACTGAGTCACTGTGTTTCTGGAAGGATAGTCAGTTTAAAGTCCTGAATTCCTGTGTCATATTCCTTTCAGGGCTTTGTACGTGTAAATGCAGGTGTCTACTTGTGTGCCTGTTCTTGCTCTTACGTCAATTTTCTAATCACATCTCAAATTCCATAACATTCACCTCCATGTTCATTAATGTTGCCTGGGAGGCTGGTTTGGTAAGCATGAGAAGTGAGATGGGTTCTCTTGCTGCTCATCAAGCCCCTCACACACCTCTACCCAAAGAGTGGATCATAACCCTGATTGATTTTGGATGTACTGAACTTTTAAATACACTTTTTTTTTAAAACAAGGACATATAAGCCTGAAAATATAAATTTGTAGCTACCTGGAAAACCCTTTTATGAATTGCACAAAGCCCAGAGAGGGGACGTGCAACATTGCACCCGAAGAGTGTCAAGGGAATTGTATAGAGTAACACTTGAGGATGGGAAAAACTTCTGGCTGTAACAGGCTGTCCTTTTTTGAGGTATTTTAGGTGTTGGAGGTGATTGCCTCAAATTCCAAGAGCAGCAATCATTGTTTTCTATGCTGTTGCATTCATTTGAAACTTTGGAGAAAAGTCAAAACAACAGCACTTTTAATAAGGAGAGGAACAGACAAAGGCAGCACATGGTCAGGTCAGTGCAGGAGAGAAAGAGAGAGAGAGAAAGAAAGAAACCCACACTGCTAACTGACACAGTAGTGAACCTGCACAGTTACTGCCTTTGCTATTTGAATTCATGTATCGCTAGATGTCAAGTGCACCTGGGAAAATTAACAAACAGTGAAATTCACAACTAATCTTGGAGGAACCTGTTTGGGAGAGGTCACAGCACAGAAACAGATAAGTGAATAGTTTTAAATGTGGCCTTGGGGAGTCTGCAGAAGTGAGGATTATATATTTTATTGAGATATGTCTCTTGATTAAACTTAAAAATATAAGCCATAAGTATTAAGTTAGTCTGGAGCAGTTTTATTTTAGAGGAATAAGTGTTATTTTCTGGCTCTGCAGATTGCAAGAAACAAAAGTGGCCCTTAGTAGAGTGATAAGCTATTCTTGTCGGATGTGGGAGTTTAGGGAGAGTTTATGAGTTACTGAGGATTATATCTGCAATAAATGCCATTGGTTGTGAATCCTATCAGATCAAATGGAATGGATGGAGAGACAGTTAGAGGCAATGAGGAATTGACAAGAGCAAGGGGGTGTGATGGATGGCAGTTATAGGAAGGGAGAAAAGTCACAGACACAGTCACATAGATGGGTTGACTCCAGGAAAGGTAAGAGAGGTAGGCAAGTAGTGCAGGAGTCTTCCATGGCAATCCCCCTTTCAAACAAGTGTGCTGTTTTGGAAAATGTAGGGAGGTAATGAGTTCTCAGGGGAATGTAGCATGAACAGCCAAGTTTCTGGTACCGAGACTGGCTCTAATGCAATGAGGGGTACATTGGGTTCCAAGAGGTCGATTGTGTTAGGGCACACTCTAGTCCGAGGCACAGGCAGACGTTTCTGTGGCCAGCAGTGAAAAATCAGAATGGTGTGTTGCCTCCCTGGTGCCAGGATTAAGGATGTCTCAGGGAGAGAGCAGAATGTTCTCAAGGGAGAGAGGGGCCAGCAGGAAGTCTGTGTACACATTGGAACCAACAACATAGGAAGGGAAAAGGTTGAGATTCTGAAGGGAGAATACAGAGAGTTAGGCAGGAATTTAAAAAGGAGTAGTAATATCTGGATTACTCATGGTACTGGGAGCTAGTGAGGGTAAGAATAGGAGGATAGAGCAGATGAATGCATAGCTGAGGAGCTGGTTATGGGAGAAAGGTTCAAATTTTTGGATCATTGGAATCTCTTCTGGGGTAGAAGTGACCTGTACAAGAAAGACAGATTGTACCTGAATTGGAAGGGTTTCAATGCAAGAGGCCTAACAGGGAAGGCAGATGAACTCAGGGCATGGGTAGGAACATGGGACTGGGATATCATAGCAATTACAGAGACATGGCTCAGGGATGGGTAGGACTGGCAGCTAATAGAGGGAAATTGAGAAACAAATTTGTAAGGAGAGCTCAGTTATCTGTAAGAATAATAGGGTGTTATGGTAGGGGATTTTAACTTTCCAAACATAGACTGGGACTACCATTGTGATAAAGGTTTAGATGGAGAGGAATTTGTTAAGCTTGTACAAGGAAATTTTCTGATTCAGTATGTGGATGTACCTACAAGAGACATGCAAAACTTGACCTACTCTTGGGAAATAAGACAGGGCAGGTGACTGGGGAAGCACTTTGGGGCCAGCAACCATAATTCTATTCATTTTAAAATTGTGATGGAAAAAGATAGACCAGATCAAAAAGTTGAAGCTCTAAATTGGAGAAAGGCAAGGACTTTCAAAAGCTGATTGGGGGCAAATGTTCACAGGTAAAGGGATGGCTGGAAAATGGGAAGCCTTCTGAAATTAGATAACAAGAATCCAGAGAAAGTATATTCCTGTTAGGGTGAAAGGAAAGGCTGGTAGGTGGAGGGAATGTTGGATAACAAAAGAAATTGAGGGTTTGGTGAAGAAAAAGGAGGAAGCATATGTCAGGTATACACAGGATAGATCAAATGAAGCCTTTGAAGAGAATAAAGGCAGTAGGATCATACTTAATAGGGAAATCAGGAGTGAACATGAGATAGATTTGGAAAATAGAGTTAAGGAGAATCCAAAGAGTTCTTACAAATACATTAAGGACAAAAGGGTAACTAGGGAGAAAGGTCAGGTAGCATCCAAGGAGCAGGAGAATCGACGTTTCGG
>NC_057740.1:41317379-41349326 GCF_004010195.1 Chiloscyllium plagiosum
GAGGGTTGGGACTGAGATAAGGTGGGGGGGAGGTGAAATGAGGAAGCTGGAGAAATCTGCATTCATCCCTTGTAGTTGGAGGGTTGGTCCAGGTAAATTTGAGGTCAGGGTGGAAGGTGTTAGTAAAGTGGATGAACTGTTCAACCTCCTCGTGGGAGCACGAGGTAGCTTTCAACCTCCTCGTGGGAGCACGAGGTTGAACAGTTCATCCACTTTACTAACACCTTCCACCCCGACCTCAAATTTACCTGGACCAACCCTCCAACTACAAGGGATGAATGCAGATTTCTCCAGCTTACTCATTTCACCTCCCCCACCTTATCTCAGTCCCAACCCTCGGACTCAGCACCACCTTCTTGACCTCCTTCCACCCCGACCTCAAATTTACCTGGACCGTCTCAGACTCCTCCCTCCCCTTCCTAGACCTCTCCATTTCTATCTCGGGCAACCAACTCAACACGGACATTTACTATAAATCAACCGACTCCCACAGCTACCTAGATTACACCTTCTCCCACCCTGCCTCCTGTAAAAACGCCCATATTCCCAATTCCTTCGCCTCCGCCGCATCTGCTCCCAGGAGGACCAATTCCAATACCGAACAATGCAGATGGCCTCCTTCTTCAAAGACTGCAATTTTCCCTCAGATGTGGTTGACGATGCTCTCCACCGCATCTCCTCTGCTTCCCGCTCCTCCACCCTTGAACCCCACTCCTCCAATCGCCACCAGGGCAGAAACCCACTGGTCCTCACCTACCACCCCACCAACCTCCAGATACATCATATCATCCTTCGTCATTTCCGCCACCTCAAAACAGACTCCACCACCAAGGATATATTTCCCTCCCCTCCCCTATCAGCATTCTGGAAAGACTACTTCGTCCGCGATTCCCTCGTCAGGTCCACACCCCCCACCAACTCAACCACCACTCCCGGCACTTTCCCCTGCAACCGCAAGATCCCCCAAGTCCCTCCTCCCTACCTTTTATCTTAGCCTGCTTGGCACACCTTCCTCATTCATGAAGACGGGCTTATGCCCGAAACGTCGATTCTCCTGCTCCTTGGATGCTGCCTGACGTGCTGCGCTTTTCCAGCAACACATTTTTCAGCTCTGATCTCCAGCATCTGCAGTCCTCACTTTCTCCTAACTAGGGAGAGAATACGGCTCCTCAAAAATCAGCAAGGCAGCCTTTGTGTGGAGCTGCAGGAGATGGGGGAGATAACTACGGAAAAGGACATGGAAGATATAGAATGTAGAGGAATAGATAGTGACATCTTGAAAAATGTCCACATTACAGAGGAGGAAGTGCTGGATGTCTTGAAACACATAAAAGTGGATGAATCCCCAGAACCTGATCAGGTGTACCCTAGAACTCTGTGGGAAGCTAAGGAAGTGATTGCTGGGCCTCTTGCTGAGATATTTATATCATTGATAATCACAGGTGAGGTGCCAGAAGACTGGAGGTTGGCTAACGTGGTGCCAATATTTAAGAAAGGTGATAAGAACAAGCCAGGAACTATAAACCAGAGAGCCTGACGTCAGTGGTGGGCAAGTTGTTGGAGGGAATCCTGAGGGACAGGATGCAGGAGTATTTGAAAAGGCAAGGACTGATTAGGGATAGTCAACATGGCTTTGTCCATCGGAAATCATGTCTCACAAACTTGATTGAGCTTTCTGAAGAAGTAACAAAGAGGCTTGATGAGGGCAGAGCAGTAGACGTGATCTATATGGACTTCAGTAAGGCATTTGACAAGGTTCCCCATTGGAGACTGGTTAGCAATGTAAGCTCTCACGGAATACATGGAGAACTAGCCATTTGGATACACAATTGGCTCAAAGGTCAAAGAAGAGGATGGTGGTGGAGGGTTGTTTTTCAGTTTGGAGGCCTGTGACCAGTGGAGTGTCACAAGGATCGGTGCTGGGTCCACTACTTTTTGTCATTTATATAAATGATTTGGTTGTGAGCATAAAAGGTATAGTTAGTAAGTTTGCAGATGACATCATAATTGGAGGTGTAGTGGACAATGAAGAAGGTTACCTCAGATTCACAAACAGGATCTTGATCAGGTCAGCCAAGGGGCTGAGGAGTGGCAGATGGAGTTTAATTCAGATAAATGCGAGGTGCTGCACTTTGGGAAAGCAATCTTAGCAGGACTTAAAAACTTAACGGTAAGGTCCTAGAGAGTGTTGCTGAACAAACAGACCTTGGAGTGCAGGTTCATAGCTCCTTAAAAGTGGAGTCACAAGTAGATAGGATAGTGATGAAGGCGTTTGGTATGTTTTCCTTCACTGGTCAGAGTATTGAGTACAGGAGTTGGGAGGTCATGCTGCAGCTATACAGGACATTGGTTAGGCCACTGTTGGAATGTTGCATGCAATTCTGGTCTCCTTCCTATCAGAAGGATTTTGTGAAACTTGAAAAGGGTCAGAAAAGATTTATAAGGATGAAGCCAGGGTTGGAGGATTTGTGCTATCAGGAGAGGTTGAGTAGGCTTGGGCTGTTTGCCCTGGAGCATCAGAGGCTGAGGGGTAACCTGATAGAGGTTTATAAAATTATGAGGGGCATGGATAGGGTAAATAGACAAGGTCTTTTCCCTGAGGTGGGGGAGTCCAGAACTAGTGGACATTGGTTTAGGGTAAGAGGGGAAAGATATAAAAGAGACCGAAGGGCAACTTTTTCCACACAGAGGGTGGTGCGTGTATGGAGTGAGCTGCCAGGGGAAGTGGTGGAGGCTGGTACAATTGCAACATTTAAAAGGTATCTGAATGGTTATATGAATAGGAAAGCTTTGGAGGGATCTGGGCCGAGTGCTGGCAGGTGGGACTAGATTGGGTTGGGATATCTGCCCAGCATGGACAAGTTGGACCGAAGGGTCTGTTTCCGTGCTGTACATCTCTCTGACTTTGTGATTTCAAAGGGAGGGATACAATTCAAAATACTGTGATCTCCTATGGCTAGAGATAATGAGTGGCTAATGTCCCCCATCAGCAGGAAATAATGTCTTGTGTTTTTGTGGCCCCAACTGTGACAATGAGTTAAAAGAAGGACAGTTCTGGGTAGGAAACTTGTTTAAACTTTACCCACTAGACACCCTCCGTCTGCAGGGAGAAAGAAATCAAGTTTCTCTCTCTCTCTGATTGCTGAGATGAGGTCTAGCCAGCAAACCTACTTTTGAAGGAAACTGGACAAAATTCTTTCAGCTAACTTCAGAATCGAGAATCTCCAAACAACTGTTCATAGAGTCCTACAGCACAGAGACGCTAACCCCATTTCCCTGCACTTGACCCATGTCCTTCTAAGGTAAAACAATGGCTGCAGATGCTGGAAACCAGATTCTGGATCAGTGGTGCTGGAAGAGCACAGCAGTTCAGGCAGCATCCAAGGAGCAGCGAAATCGACGTTTTTGCTATCCATGTCTTCGTCCAAATGCCTTTTAAGTGTTGTTAGTGTACCCACCTCAACCACTTTTGCTGACAGCTCAATTACCAAAGACTGCATTCCCAGGATCTCCCCCTCGATGGTCATGATGTTTCATTATCTATTCAACATGGAAAGTCCAAACACTGAATCGTATTTTGTTTCACCTTAACTTTATGGTCTCACTTTATATTACTAATTTTCATGAATATGTGTCATGTTTTTAATGTTTCTTCTTTCATGTTTAAGTAGCTCATAAACTCACTCCTTCTTAAAGCTCAAGAAATGCTGGTTTAATTGGCTCCTTTTGTAGTGCTTATCCATAGATCCCTGAAGATGCAGAACAGATAAAGAGGATAGTTAATAAAGCATATTGGACATCTGTTTTTATCAGTTGTGGCATAGATTATAAGAGCAGGGAGATTATGTTGGAGCTCTACAGAACTAGCTGGCGTACTGTGTGCAGTTCTGGTCACCACACTGTGGGAAGGACAGTGATTGCACTAGAGGGGGTGCAGAGGAGATCCATCAGGATGTTACCTGGGATGGAGCATTTCTGAGATAAAGAGAGGACCCTTCAGCCAGAGGGTGGTGAATCAATGGAAATCCCTGCCGTAGAAGGCAGTGTGTATTTAAGACTGAGATAGATACGTTCTTGATTGTCAAAGGGTTCAAGGGTAATGGGCGAAAGCAGGAGAATGGGGTTGAGAAACTGATTAGCCATGATTGAATGGTGGAGCAGACTCAATGGGCTGAATGGCCTAATGTCTGCTTCTATGTCTTATGGTCTTATAGTTGAGCTTGGGTTGCTTTCTCTAGAGCAGAGAAGATTGAAGAGGGACCTGATGGAGGTGTATAAGATTATGAAGGGCATGGATAGGGTGACCAGAAAGCAGCTGCCTCCCTTAGTTGAAGGGTCAAGAACAAGGGGACATCATTTTAAAGTGAACAGCAGGAGGTTTAGAAGGGACGGAGTGGCTGGGTCTGGAATGCACTGCCTGGGAGGACTGTTGAGGCTAGAAACTTCACAACCTTTAAAAAGGAATTAGATGAAGAATTGAAGTGTCATAACAGTTAAGTCTATGGGCCTAATGTGGGGAAGTGGGACTAGTGTAAGTTGCAGTACATCTTTGATGATACAGGCTAGATGGGCCAAGCACCTCTTCTGTACGATATGGTTCTCTGATTCTTTTAAAATATAAGTTTGGCTCATCCAGGAGCATTACCACTTGGGCGTATCCCATCCAGAATTAGAATGGATTGGGATATCCTGACCCAGGGATTGGATGTAAAACCATAGACATATATTATTGTCTCTCAGGAGCAACCTCCAGCCGTCTGCCCAGAGCAAGGGAAAAAAACAAACACATTGCTGGCCTGGAATTTCTAGAGTGGCGATTTGAACCAACAATCACTCACACCAAGACAACAAGGTTACCCATTGAGTCACAGCTGACAGTCTCAGGCATCAATGGGTATTATCCAGGGACATGTTGGAAAGAACTAGGACCCAGCCATAGTGTGAAATTCTTTTTGGAGAGGGGATAGTGAATACCCCTCTGAGGCACAGCTTAAAGGCTCTTCCACACAAAGCCACTCTCCCATTCTAAAACTTAATTCCTTTCCTTCTGATCATTATATCACTGGAATTACTGCACTAATTAGCTCACCGGTAATATCTTATTTTATTTTGACTCCAGTCATTGCTACTGGGAATTAGTCCAAAAATACAGTCTGGGACATTGGATTCGCAAAATAAAATGGGGTGGAGGATTCTCTGAACCCAACACACTGCGTATTCAGCAATTAATATTTGTACAGCAGGTAAAGCATCACCAGGAAACAGGCGGATAGTGAGTAGAGCAAAGTCCAAGGTCTGTATTCTTAATGGCTTGAAGTGATTCAGAGCTTAAAGGTTGTCATGGTGACAATGACACTTGAGTATGAGATAGCAAGCTAACAAACTACACCTAACTGAAGTACACTATTCTGTCAAGTAGCTTGTGGTGGGGGCAGGATGGAGATGGTACCCTACATCAAGGACACTGACTGTAGTACATGATGTAGTTAATCTGTCTATCCAGAACGTTTTATTGAATAAACACACATGATATGGAGATCAGGGAGAGGCTCCCACCTGACCATCTTTGAGAAAGATCTACTGGTTGTGGTTGTTGGAGGTCAACTCCCGACATCTCTGTGGGCGTTCCTCAGGGTAGTGTTCTAGGCCCAACCATCTTCAACTGCTTCATCAATGACCTTCCCTCCATCATAAGGTTAGAAGGGGGATGTTCACCGATGATTGCACAATGTTCAGCACCATGTTCAGGTACTGAAGCAGTCTGTGTTCAAATGCAATAAGGTCTGGACAATATCCAGGGCTTGGCTGAAAAGTGGTAAGTAACATTGATGCCACCCAAATGCAGATAATGACCATCTCAAACAAGGGAGAAGCAGTATCACTGTGAGTGGGAAAGAATCTGATTATCATCCCTTAATGTCCAATAAAATGACCATATTTGAATGATACACCATCACCAGAATCTAAATGGGACTAACCTTATAAATACTGTAGCTGCAAAAGCAGGTCTTTATTAAGAATCCTGCTGTGAATAATACATTTCCTGTCTCCCCATTGATCTACAGGGCTCAAGTCAGCAGTGTGATGGATACTTGCCTGGATGGGTGCAGCTCCAGCAACACTTCAGAAACTTGACACCATCCATAATAAAACAGCCTACTTGACTGGCACCAGCTCCAGCACGTGCATCATTTACTCCCTGACTGACGCTCAGCGTACATTGTTTCTCCTTTCCATTTGGTAGTTCTTGTGAATTGTCCCAATGAATACAAGACAAACAGCTACGACAATCTGTCCTTTTTCAGCAATACTCATTGATATAGATTATAAATGGCTGTCTCAAGCACTAATCCTTGTGGCACTCTACTAGTCACAGTGTGCCAACCTGAAAAAGTCCCATTTATTCCTATCTCTATTCATTATCCAATGCTCAATCAATGCCAATATATTATTCCTAGTCCCATGAGTCCTAATTTTGTGTAACAACCTCTTGTGCGACACCTTACCAAGGTTCCTATGTGTACATATACATTATGCTCACATACACACTTCTGTATAAAGCCTTGTACACCCACGCACGGCAGGGAAGCACTTAGAGTCTGCACTGTGATAACGTCAATACTGCAGCCCACACACAGTTGAAACTTTGTCTGTTCCTGCATTGACATCCAAGGCCTTCACTCCCACACACATCAGCAGGGAACACGTGATACATTCCTCCTTTGCTCCTCCCCCACCCCTTCTAATATTGGCTTCTGCTTCCTCCTGAATCACTGGGTTTGATCGGAGCCAGTCCGGGGTGCATTCTCATTTTCTCCCTTTCTATCCTGAAGGCGATCCTTACATTTCGGAAATCCTCAGAACTCACCGCAAAGGAGCCGCTAATTACTGCGTGAGCTGGGAAGAATAGCAACTGAGCTGCCCCCCACTCTCCATTAGATCGGGGGGAGGGGGTCCATTATTGCATGGAACAAGGGGAAGCTTTTCAGCCCCTTTAATCCTACTACGCCATTCCATTAAGTTATGGCTGACTCAACTTCACTCCCCCTTAATTCCATTTGCCTTGATACCCAACACTAACATATTGGATAAACCACTCGGCTCAGATAACTCTCTCTGAGGCACCATTAGAGTACAGAGGCTTTCCCTCTTCCTCCCACCCCATTGCTTCGCTCTGAGACACTCCTTTCCCAGGCTCGGGCTTCATGTACCGTGCTATTGGTTGTGAGTTATGGATAGGGGCTCTAGTTGGACAGCTAGGGAGAGGCAATGAAAACTGCCCTGAATGAAAAGACAATCCATCTCCCGGGGTGATGTTGCGCCTGGGCGCTGTCAGGGTGAATCTGGTGGTAAATCCTCTCCCACCAGGAGAGGTCATCCACTTTTAAAAGGCCCTCATGATTCTCTGGAGGGAGGGGAGTTCTATATGTCCTCTGAACACTTTCGAACGAAACTTTAAGCCAAGGCCTGGTTTTCCCTCTTACGAGGTATGCGAGATATCCCAGGACCATTAGTCCAGGAAGAACATAGCAGTGTCCTTGTCAATATCTATCCTGCAACCAACGTTCCCCAAACCCACTACCCTCAAATCCCACACTGTTATTAGTGGGAGCTTGATGTGCTGCATTCCCACATTACAGCAGGGACTACGCTTCAGAAGGATTTCATTGGCGGTAATGTGCTTTGACACATCTAGAGCTTGTGAAAGGCGCCATCGAAATGCAACCGCCTTCTCCCGAGAAAGGGTTAACTACCTCGGCGGTGCGAGCATGGTACCGCTCGGTCACCTTCCCAACCTATTGCTCACAGATAAACAAAGAGGTGTTGGCGTCTTTATTTTCTGACGCAGGACAATAAAACGTCAGCAAGAGACGAAAGTACTAATCAGGAGAGAACAAGAGCAGTAATGGGTTGTAGAGCCTGCGGAGAGTTCAGCTCCCAACCCCCCCCCAGAAACACCAACAATGACGGACTAAATTCCTGGACACCAAGTAGGAAAAGAAATCATAAGGGGAGTTTTGGATTCTCAATGAATACTCCTTTACTAATTACTAACACATTACCATTGGGGGCAGATAGACTGGATCAAGATTTATCCAACCCGAAAATCTCTGGATTTTCTCTTGCTGCTTCGAATCCCATATTTTGCAGCAGGTCACACACGATGGAACTCAGGACAATTTGTAACCTCCTGGTCGATGAAGTGCCTACCCCCAGGATGCCTGACCGCCACGGTGGGGGGTTTTCAGGGTGGGACGGCTTAGGGAAAGTCTTTAGGTATGGGGAGGCCGGCAGTACCTCTGTCAGATGTGGGAGTTACTAACGGAGAAAGGAGAAACTGCCTCAAGGTGACGGCAATCACCCCCTGAACAGCTTGGAGAGGGTTCGACTCTGAAAGAAGCCTCAGCCACATGGTAATCATGGTTCCAATGGATAGGCAGGAGACATAGCTGTGGTGTTATGGATAAGGAGGGAGTTAGGGGAGGCGAGGTGGATGAAACACAGTCTGCTCCGCTCTGCCTCCGTTTCCGTGATTTGGCTTCGAGATTTCCCGTTAATGTGTGCCGCCATGTAATTGGTCAATCAGTCTACACTGCCGCCGTGGGCAGCTCGGTCCACATCAAAGCGGGAATCTGGCCTCGGGGGGTATTGCAGACTGGCCTGCCTCTGGCCCAGCCTTCACAAGCAATATCTCTAACCCTGTGCTGTCCCTGTCCTGGGAGTGTTTGATGGGGACAGTGTAGAGGTAGCTTTACTTTGTATCGAATCTCGTGCTTTCCCTGCCCTAGGAATAGAAGATTTTGGAAATCAAGCCGGAATGTTTAATTGTGGCAAAATGTCAGCCATGATGCTAACAAATGGTATAGGACAGTGTTGAGGGGCCAAATTGCCAACTCTTCCTAATTCCTATGTAGAAAAAGTCCTGGGTTTCTAACTGACTTAAGGGACGCAATATAAAGCAAGGAGACTTCCTGCTGAGTATAGCTTTGCTTAGTTCAATCTAGCAGAACTGTCATTCACTTACCCGCCCTAGTCAATAGGTTAATCAGGAGCACCAATTTATATAAAGCCTTAGACTTTTAAGGCTATTTTTGTGGTTGCTGAGCAACAGTGCGTTACATCTGCATGAAGTGAGAGGTGTGTGTCTAACCACTGGACACTGCTGTCCTGTGTCTGGGAGGCAGAAGCTTCCAGTTTCCCATGACATCGGGAATGCCTCGAGACTGTTTCTGCTCAGATCTGGGACAGGTCAGTCTCAGTTCAAGCAGGGAATGAGACCATCGCCTATAACAAGGACTGAGAAAGGGAGAATGAACGGCATTTGCGCAGCATTTTAATAACCTCAGGACTTTCCAAAGCACTTTACAGCCAATTAACCCCCCTTTTTTTGGAAATGTAAACATTGATAGAATTTAAAGAATGTAAATTGCAAGAAAAAACAGCACGTGATTAGATACAGTGTAAAGCTCCCTCTAATCTGTCTCTCTCCCCACTCCTCGCCTATCAAACTCTCCCAGGACAGGGACAGCACGGGGTTAGATACATAGTAACGTTCCCTATGCACTGTTCCCATGAAACAATCTAATCCCCATCAAATGAGTAACAAGGCTATTGATAGGAAAAAGTTACACATTCTCAGAACAATAGAGTGTTTGAAACCGAACAAAATTGGAGACATTACATTACAGTGTGGAAACAGGCCCTTCGGCCCAACAAGTCCACACCGACCCGCCGAAGCGCAACCCACCCAGACCCCTACATTTACCCCTTACCTAACACTACCCCTTACCTAACACTACGGGCAATTTAGCATGGCCAATTCACCTGACCTGCACATCTTATGGCCAATTCACCTGACCTGCACATCTTTGTGACTGTGGGAGGAAACCGGAGCACCCGGAGGGGGCTCACGCAGACACGGGGAGAATGTGCAAACTCCACACACACAGTCGCCTGAGGCGGTAATTGAACCCGGGTCTCAGGCGCTGTCAGGCAGCAGTGCTAACCACTGTGCCACCGTGCCGCCCACATGGTGGGGGAGGGATGGCTATGTATTCTCAAACCCCCTGTGCTTTTGCCAGGTTGGGGCATGAAGCACAAAAGTAGATTAGTGACAAGAAACGTCTTCAAATCTCCAATTCAACCTCAACTGGAATGTTGTAGCTAAGCTGGGCTCTACACTTGGAGGATGTGAAGGCATTAAAGAGGGTACAGTAAAGATTCAGGAGAATGGTTCCAGGGATGTGAAATTTCAATGCTGCAGACTGACAGACGTTAGGACAGAGAAGGTTGGCAGGAGATTTGATCAAGGTGTTTATAACCATGACGGATGTGGATAGGCAGGGGAGATTGTTCCCATTGGTGGAAGGATCAAAAATCAAAGGGCACTGAATGAAGTTACAACGCGGACAGCTCTTGCTGAGAGATTGTACTGACATGTTGGGCTGAATTACCTTCTGTACAGTGACCATTCAAAACACCTTTACTGGAAGGACACTTCCGCAGTCTGCAACGAGGGGGACCAGAGAAGCAAAGGAAACACTGCCTCTCCAGCAGCACAGGAAGGCACCTTCAACACGCAGCCACCTTCTCAAGGGGCAACTTGGGATTTCCAATATATGCCAAGCTTGCCAGTGTTACCCAGAATCTGGGAATGAGGACAGAGAAAGAAATAGGACAGGGCTAATATAGCTAGGGGAGAGAGGGAGGCTGCAATAAAAAAAGGTCCGATGGAGAGAAAGGAGGGATATGACGAGACAAAGATTTGGTAAAGAAAGCGTTTGAAATAAATCGGAAACAAGTCATCTCTTTGACTCTAAGTCAGACAATCGGTCATGGTTCAACTTATAAGTTATCCTTTAATTCATGGATTTACGAGTAAATGACCTTCATCTGTGTCATTTTATCACTGGGATCTAAATTGTGTATGTTCATAATGGGCTTTGCATGTAAATGTTCAATTGTCCACATGGCTGATTTACCTTACTCGTGGGAGCGGTTGGTTGTTAAAAACAGTTTAGTTGTTTGCGATGTTAAAAAGAAAGGAAAATGGAAACATATTTAGTTTGCCCTTAAAGGGCTTTATGTTAATCGATTGGAAACAGTGAGATTTCCTGATGGTGATTAATCGATAAAAACGGCCACATTGACGCGAAAGGCTATTCGGTTGGATGAGATAACACTTCCAAATGAAAGAAAAAATGTATTTTGTTTGCCTTCAGTAATACTGACAAACTGAACCAATACTGCAGTGGACCACAGGACATGATCAATATCACATTATCAACTAGCACTTGCTCACGGGTCGTGTGGTACCGCCATAGTCTTGCCATATAATAGGGCCTGCTCTCTTCTTGGAGAGAAGCGACTGGTGGTGATTTAACGTGAAGGCCACCAGACCTCAAGCGAGGGAAGAGGTTGGGGATGAGTCCTTCATGGTAACCCCCAAACCGGTGATGGGAATTGAACGCACACTGTTGGCATCCCCCTGCTCTGTAAACCAACAACCCAGACAACTGAACTGAACAGGTCATATTTTTCCTTTATATTCATTCATGGGATGTGAGTGTCATTGGCTGGACCAACATTTATTGCCCACCCCAATTGCTCCAGAGGGCAGTTAACAGTCAACCACATTGCTGTGGCTCTGGAGTCACATAAGACCATAAGACCATAGGAGTGGAAGTAAGGCCATTCGGCCCATCGAGTCCACTCCACCATTCAATCATGGCTGATGGGCATTTCGACTCCACTTACCTGCATTCTCCCCGTAGCCCTTAATTTCTTGTGACATCAAGAATTTATCAATCTCTGCCTTGAAGATGTTTAGCGTCCCGGCCTCCACTGCACTCTGCGGCAATGAATTCCACAGGCCCACCACTCTCTGGCTGAAGAAATGTCTCCGCATTTCTGTTCTGAATTTACCCCCTCTAATTCTATGGCTGTGTCTACAGGTCCTAGTCTTTTCGCCTAACAGAAACAATTTCCTAGCGTTCACCCTTTCCAAGCCATGTATTATCTTGTAATTTTCTATTAGATCTCCCCTTAATCTTCTAAACTCCAATGAATACAATCCCAGGATCCTCAGCCGTTCCTCGTAAGTTAATGTAGGCCAGACCAGGTAAGGGTGGCAGTTTCCTTCGCTTAAAGGGCAATAGTGGATCAGGTGGGTTTTTCTGACAATGGGTTCATGGTCCTCATTAGATTTTTAATTGGATTCAAATTCCACCATCTACCATGGTGGGATTGGAACCCAAGTTCCCAGTATAGTGATAATCCCATAAGGCCATCACCTCCCCAATATCAAAATGATCAATGTCACGGGACCATGCATCACAAGATCAACCACTTGCTAATGGACAAGAAGAACATAAGAAATCGGGAAAAGATTAAGCCATTCAGCCCCTTAAATGTTCAATAAGATCATGATCAACCTCTTGGCCTGAGAATGTGTTTGAATCATCTAGATTCCCCAGCCCTAGTGTCCAGGCTGTTAATCGCTGTCAGAATCTTGTATGTTTCAAATGATATTACCCCCTCATTCTTCTAAATTCCAGAAACTACAGATCCAATTTACTCAGCCTCCAGCCATAGCACAACTCTCTCGCCCCCTTCAAAGACCAATCTTCGCCATGCTGCCCCCACTGTAAGTGTTTCTCCTGCGACATGCAGATCAGAATGGGGCATGATGTGGGCTCAAATATACAATTGTAGTAAGACTTTCTTGTTATTGTAGTAACTGCTAGTACACTTGTAACAAGGTCCAAGATGTCCTTCACTTTTCCAGTGATTACACACACACTCACTCACATCTCCCGTAGGAAGCATTGTGTGAAAGGTATCTGGATGGGTATATGAATAGGAAGGGTTTAGAGGGAGAAAGTGAGGTCTGCAGATGCTGGAGATCAGAGGTGAGTGTGTGGTGCTGGAAAAGCACAGCTGATCAGGCAGCATCTGAGGAGCAGGAGAATCGAAGTGTCGGGCTGGAGTCCTTCATCAGGAATGAGGACCTCATTTCTGATGAAGAGCTCTGGCCGGAAACATCGATTCTCCCGCTCCAAGGGTTTAAAGGTTTATGGGCCAAGTGCTGGAAAATGGGACTAGATTAATTTAGGATATCTGATTGGCATGGATGAGTTTCAGCAAAGGGTCTGTTTCCATGCAGTACATCTCTAGGACTCTATGACTAACTGCGTTGGGATTTGTGGTTCCCAGAGGACTGGTGGAGCCAGAATCAAACCTAATATTGACCAGTCTGGGTGCAGGGAATGAGACAGATTTAGCTGAGCTGCTTCTCCTCTACCTGCCCAATTTTATGTTCCATTGAAGTCAACAGCATGAAACCAAATGGGATATAAACCTAAACCCATCACAGCAACCCCCTCCGCCAACCCCCCAATGTGGACAAATTTAGACGCTCATCTCACTCCCACATTCTCCCCATGGAGTGCTCTGTACCTCCTTCAACAACAACATCCTCCCTTCCACTTAGAAGCCCGTTAAATTTTAAACTCGTCTTCATTTAATTCGGGGGTAGGTGATGCCGAGGGTGGTATTATCACTCGACTATTGAAAAGAGATCCAGGTAACGTGCCGGGGACCCGGATTCAAATCCTGCCACAAAATACTAATCTCGAATTAAGAGTCTAATAATAACAATGAAACCATTGTTGATTGTCAGAAAAACTCATCTGGTTCACTAATGTTCTTTGGGAAGGAAACTGCCATCCTTAACTGATCTGGCCTACATTTAACCACAGCAATGTGGTTGTTTCTTAGCTCCCCTCTGGGGCAATTAGGGATGGGCAATAAATGTTGGTCCAACCAGTAATGCTCACATTCCATGAATGAATAAAAAATAAAATTGTTGCTGCTCATTAATCTCATTTCCTCTGTTGCTTGTTTCATCTCAAGGAACACGGAGAGTAGGAAGGGCTGAAGAGGCACATTGATTGTGGGTCTGGAGGGCTGGGGTTCAAATCCCACCTGCTCCAGAGGTGTGTCATAACTGAACAGGTTAATTAGAAAAATATCTAAGGAAGAGCAATGGGCAAAGAAGGGTAAGCAACAGATTAGCTTGAGTTAGAATGAAAAGCAGAACAGGTTAGAGAGGCTGAATGGCCTCCTTTTGTTCCTAGATCATCTTGCCTTGCCACAATATTAGCCAGTGTATTTCCACTTGGCTCAGTTCGCCTGAAGGAAGAAACCTAGCCGTTAAAAAGCTCGTGGAGGTCAAAACATTGATACTTACCTTCAGCGACTTACACACACACACAGCTATACCCTAATCACCAACTCTGCCACTTACACACACACACAGCTATACCCTAATCACCAACAATCACCAACTCTGCCAATATCCTGGGAACAAATCCCAAAGTTGGGCTTGAATGCCAACTGTAATGCAGCAGTTGCCATGGCAATTCAATTCATGCTGAATTAAGTTTCCAAAATTGCTCTCCACAAGAATAAATGAAAGTCTGGGAGCCTGTTACTGAAGGAGCACTCCATTAACACTTAAACTGTAATCTGCAGCTTTTTGCATATGTAACCAACATAATCCAGATGCTCTGTTATGGAAACATAAAAAATGCTTGTTGAGAGAAATTTATGCTGCCTCCAACACCGCACTGTTCCTGTCCTGAAAGAGTTTGATGGGGACCGTGCCAAGGGAGCTTTATATATCTAACCCCATCCTGTCCTGTCCTGGGAGTGTTTGATGAGGACAATGCAGAGAGAGCTTTACTCTATATCTAACCTCGTGTTGTGCCTGTCCTGGGAGTGGGCGCATGGAATGGAAAATGTTCTAATCTGTACTTTTTCTTGTCAAGGGGAGGGGTACAGAAGATTCACTCCAGAATACTGCTGTTCAGAGTGTGTTTCTCTCCACTGGCTCAGGTTTGCAGGTACATTTCATGGAAGACTGCCTGACAAAATTCTCCCTGCGCCTTGTACTCAGGGCCATCCATCCTCTTATAGCTCTCTGCAGTGTGTGTGAGTCAGCAGGGAACTGAAAGAAGGCTTGGTGAAAGCCTCAGATAATAACCAGTGACTCAGAAGCCAATTACTAAAATATAAAGAAAATACTGAAAAAGAGTGGCTGCAGTATAAAAGCTCTGAAATCTGTGCTCCTTCCCCTCTGGTGCAGTGCCTGATGAAGATTACTGTGGCAGTTAGATGCAGAGGTCCATAGATAAAGACCACAGCATTATGGAAATCCTTTCCCAACAATGATACAGGTGCCACAATATCTGCAGGCTCTTGTTGGGTTTGTGTGTGAACTCATCCCAGCGTTTATCAATGAGCCCTGACTTTAGCCATTACAGAAACCAGTGCGCGCGGAGGAGCAGAGCTCAAGCCACCTACCAAGTATCCTCTGCCAAAGGTGCAGCTATTCAATTTAAATGCTTCATTGCAATTTCTGAACTTTTCCCTGTTTCATCATAGAATCATAGAATCCCTACATAGAGTCATAGAGTCGTAGAGATGTACAGCATGGAAACAGACCCTTCAGTCTAACTTGTCCATGTCGACCAGATATCCCAACCTAATCTAGTCCTATTTGCCAGCATTTGGCCCATATCCCTCTCAACCCTTCCTATTCGAATACCCACCCAGATGCCTTTTAAATGTTGTAATTTTACCAGCCTCCACCACTTCCTCTGGCAGCTCATTCCATACAGGTACCACCCTCTGCGTGAAAAAGTTGCTCCTTAGCTCCCTTTTATATCTTTCCCCTCTCACCTAAACCTATTCCCTCTAGTTCTGGACTCCCCCATCCCAGGAAAAATACCTTGTCTATTTACCCTATCTATGCCCCTCATGATTTTATAAATCTCTACAAGGTCACCCCTGAATCTTCAACGCTCCAGGGAAAACAGCCCCAGCCTATTCAACCTCTCCCTAAGCTAAAATTCTCCAACCCTCACAACATCCTTGTAAATCTTTTCTGAACCCTTTCAAGTTTCACAACATCCTTCCGAAAGGAAGGAGACCAGAATTACACTCAATATTCCAACAGTGCCCTTACCAATGTCCTGTACAGCCACAACATGACCTCCCAACATCTGTACTCAATACTCTGACCAATAAAGGAAAGCATACCAAACGCCTTCTTCACTATCCTATCTACCTGTGACTCTACTGAAGCAGGCCATTTGGCCCGTCGAGTCCACACTGACTCTCTGAAGAGCAGCCCACCCAGACTCACCCCTTTATCCTATTCCTGTAACCCTACATTGGAAGTTCTTCCCTCTCTTTCACTTCTTGGTCTTCAAATCTCTTTGAAAGTGTGCTAATACTTTGACACAAAATAGCTGCACTTTCCTGCTTTCCATTATCAATTCCCCAGACTCAACCTCTAGAGTGTAAAGTAGAATCTCAGCCTGCTGATGGATCAGAACTCGAGATTTAGTTCCCTTCTGATAGAGTACGCCACACATCTGATATTTTTACTGACAGTCACTTAAAAAGTTAACCCCAGTCAACAGCTATGTTTCCCACTAATTTATTTTCTGCTACTCAGATCTCCGAGGTCTGCGCATTGCAGAGTCAATACACCATCAAGCCATCGATGTATATGGGACCGCGGCAGCTACACAGCTTAAAGAGAATGGTAGTGAGCAGCTTAACCATTGATACTCCGGCATAGAGGAACAGAAGAAACAAAAGCAGGAGCAAGGCTTTGAGTCCATTGAGCTTCCTTTGGTATTGAACGAGATCAAAACTGATTCCCTGGCTCAAAATCAGGTTACCTCACTACCCCCATATCTCTTGGTATCTTTGATACAGAGGAAGGGTGGCTCAGCGGTTAGCACTGCTGCCGCACAGCTCCAGGGACCCAGGTTCGATTCCAGCCTTGGGTGACTTTGTGGGAGTTTACACATTCTCCACGTGTTGCGTGGGTTTCCTCTGGGCGCTCTGGCTTCGTCCCACAACCCAAAGCTGTGCAGGTTAGGGTGAATTGGCTGTGCTAAATTGCCCATAATGTTCAGTGATATGTAGGTTAAGTGCATTAGTCGGGGTAAATGTAAAGTAATTGTGGATGAGTTACTCTTCAGAGGCTCAGTGTGGACTTGTTGGGCCGAATGACCTGTTTCCACACTGTAGGGATTCTATGGCCAACATTAACTTTTCTTACTCTTTTGCTATTTAAATACTTGTAGAAGCTCATACTGTCTGTCTTTATATTATGACCAAGCTTTCCCTCATACTTTAGATTATTACCTTAGAGATTCTGTTTATTAACTAAGCCTGGGGTCCTAATGCTCTCTATGAGAACGTCTTTCCTAGCCCAACCTCTATCATTGGTCTACACATTGACCATGACATCTGGATCCTCCACATCCCACTGCAAGTTCTTCTACAGCCCTGAGCATATGTCTCGAACCCTGGCATGGGGCAACACGGCTGCCTGAGTCCAGCTCTCAGCTGTCGAGAACAGTGCCTATCCTCTGATTAAATTCCGTTCTACTACCATGGTCTCATTGTGCATACAACACCACCTGAATGGCTTCCTGTATCACAGCACCATGATCAGTTCACTCATCCACCCTGCAGCTCTGACTCTCATCCATACAGGTGCAAGAGCCTTTGAGAGGAGAGGGACTGTTCCACTTCTACCTTCTCAATTCTCATAGCCACACCTTTCTGTCCCTAATCATGGAACAAATCAGATGAGGGTATCCTGAGGGCTGGATCAAGGATTGCAGATAACTTTCCCCCCATTTCAGCCTGCAGTATCTGCATCTTGTCCTCCCTCCTCATTGATTCTGAATTAAAGTTCCTTGAGTACCAGACATTTACTGTAGATAGTGGAGCCTTGGATTACACTGGCCTCCATTTTCCTCATCTACTACAGCTGCATCACATCACCTAGCCATATTTATTCTTTGTGAATTAATTATTTCTCAATTCATAATAAATAAACACTACTACTGATGACAAGCTTTACTTTTATTAATAACTATAACTAGTCAAAACTTCAGGGTTTTAAAAGTTAAATGAGAAAACATGCTTACCAATCAATCACCTGGATAATTATCCAGGAAATGTTACACAAATTAAGACCTCATCTGGGTAAGCCTATAACTGAATCCCCAACAGCTCGAATCCTAACTCCCACCCAACTCCGACCCAACCCAACTGTCACTGCTCCAACCTTACAACCCTTCCGAATCTGATTAATCCCTAAGTATCTCCCACAAACAACCCCACTACCTCATTGACCTACCCTTACCAGACCTGAAAAGCCCTCTAACTAGACTACCCCTGTCCAATCTCCTCAACCACTCCCTTACCTCTCTCAACCATTCACTAACTTTCAAACTGGAGCTCTAAATATTCTCTACAGCAACTTGTGCCTCACAATCGGACAAAATAGCAACACTGGGTATTTCCTGTCTCCCCTGGACTCCGCTTTGACAGAGATCCCCAATGAACACTACACTGTGCATTCCTGGCAAAACCAGGCATGAAAGATCCCAGAAGAAATGCACATCAGTCAGGCATTGGGGTGAAATTGTTGAGTACATCAGCAATCCAATTATTGTTGTCATTACTTGGAAGGTCTGGACCAACATTAAGATTCTATAAGAATGCAAGTTGTTGTTGATGTTGGCAGAAATACCTTGATCAGAAGCTCAGTGAAAGCATTCCTTATCTCCCTTTACTTCTATCAAGTGTAAAAATCAAATTTAAAATGATTTAAAGTTAATTTCAGAGTTTTCCAGTGGGTAAACACACCATCTGGGACTCAGCCCAGGAGATCTGAGGCTAGTCAAGCGCTGATGATTGACTTTTTGGAATGAGGTTAATCATGGTGAAATTGCAAATAAAACAAAAAAAAAGTTTACTAAATGATGTTTCGCTAATTTGCTTCACCTTCCCTAGTGCACACATCTATGTCTCTTGCATAGAGCCAACAGTGTGCTGGAAATACCTCGAATCCTGCCTTCACCACATCGTATGCTAACACAGTTACACATACTTACTGCCTCCTTGTTTGCATTTAGCTTCAGAATCCCAGATACTACCTTCTGCCCACAGACGGTCAAGTGCAAGGGAAAGCTCAGTCAGTTTCATTCTTTAGAAATCATGGGGCCAGCCGCAACAGGAGTACTGGACCCAATTCTAGGCACGGTGATTGGAGTCAATTTGTCAAGGTCTTGGAAAGGGTGCAGAGGAGATTTATAAGAATAGTACAAGATCAGGGACAACAAGTGTGCAAAGGGACAGGAGAAGCTGGGGTTGTTCCTCTTAGAGAAGACAAAATAAGGACCGAGTTAACAGAAATGTTCAAAATTGTGCAGGATTTAGAGTGTTACAGTTATGGAGTTATGTTATGTTTTGGGATTTATATTTGTATTTATGACAGAATTAAATGGGCCTTGGGACCTGTTCTGAAATCTGCCTGACAGCAAGCCTGGGTAATTTAATTATTAAAGATCAAAGGAAGACTTAGATTATTTTGCTGGGAGGAAAGTGCAAAGTATTTACTCTGAGACAATGGCAGCAGCACTTGAGCTACTAGTCAAGACCGTGAGCCTCAAAAATTGACAAAGTAATGAGAATGTTGAGTTGTAATATGTGGTGCCTTAAATTGTGCATTAAATTCCAAGATTAAAGACATAGGAAATGCTGGAGCAACTCAGCCGGCCTGGCAGCAAATGTGGAGAGAGAAACAGAGAGAAGGATTCAAGTTTGATTTGATGCTTCCTCAGAACTGAAAAAGCCATAATGTGAGCAGAATAATAGATTTGTGATGTAAAACTGACACTCAGATGACAGACCAGTAGGCTACACTGCAAGGATTAGCACTTGGATAAGTGGAAGATACTGCAAATTTACTAATCAGACCACCAACATTTTCATCCAGATAATTTCTATATATTACAAACAACAGTGATCCCAGCACTGATCCCTATGGAACACCACTGGTCACAGGCCTCCAGTCAGAAAAACATCACTCCACACCCACTCTCTATCTTCTATTGCCAAGCCAATTTTATATCCAACTTACTAACTCACCATGGATTCCATGTGATTTAAATTCTGGACCAGCCTACCATGAGGGACCTTGACAAATGCTTTAGTAGGAAGTTAAAGAATTTTTTTTCTAGAACAGGGAAGGCTGAGACTGGAGATTATAAAGGTCTTTAAGATTATGAAGTGGTTTAAGAGAATAGACAGAGATGTAGGGCCAATGTTAATGGTTTGGTTGCAATCTTGATATGGAATTCATCTCAGAATCAGGATTCTGCAAGTGATTGTGGATGGAGCATTGTTCACTTTTGACCAATTTGGAAAAAAAACTCCAAAAACCCAAGCCAATTTGGAATGGTGGCAGGACCAGGAAAGCAGAAGGTTCAAACAGAGAGCTCACGATGATGTCCCACTTAAGAGATGGGCAATGCTGAAGTGAGCAAGTATTTCTGAGGGGCATTTCAAACATAGGGAGACATCTGTGCCTCAGTTCTGAAGAAGAAACATTTCAAATCTGAAAAGTTAATTCTGTTTCTCTCTTCACAGATGCTGCCGGACTTGCTGAGTTTCCCCAGCACTTGCTGTTTTTATTTCAGATTTCCAGCATTCACAGTCCTGGAATCCACATTATAGGAGGGATGTGATAGCACAAGAGAGGATGCAGAGGAGATTTACTAGAATATTGCCTGAGCTGGAGAGTTTCAGCTATGAAGAGAGATTGGACAGACAGAGGTTGGTGTCCTGAGAGCAGAGGAAATTGAGGGGGGGACATGATTGAGAAGTATAAAGTTATGAGTGTCATAGACAGGGTAGACAGGAAGAAATATTTTCCCTTAATGGAGAGATCAATGAGTGGAAACAATAGATGTAAGGTAAGGGGCAGGAGATTTGAAGAGGATGTGAGGAACTCATTACCTGTGAGGGTGGTAGAGGCAGAAATCTTCAGTACATTAAGAAGTATTTAGATGTGAATTTGAAAAGCCCAGACATTCAAGGCTCTGGGTCAAGTGCTGGAAAATGGGATTAGAATAGTTAGTTATTTTTGACTGACATGGACGTAATGGGCTGAACAGCCTTTCTCTGTGATGCAGATCTCTATCTATGACTCTGTGACACAGTATTTTGCTTTTGTGTGACATTCCAACTTTGATTCCTGTAACAATTCCTAAACTGTGTCCAAGGAACTGGGAAAACTGATCCTGACATTTTCCCGAATGAGGATGAGTAAAACTATGGGGCTGTATGTATAAGGCAGGAGTAATGAATCCACTGAATCAGTTCTCTGTCTAAGGACAGAGGAATGAAAATAGGGAATTCACTCCAATAAGGAGCTGAGGTGAATATCAGAGATACTAGATGAGCATATAATGGAGAAGGAAAGCAGAAAAATATCTGGAGATGAAGGGGGGTATGGAGTGGTTCATGTGGAGCAGAAACTCTGGCATGAATGAGCTGGGCTGACTGACTAGCCTGTTTCTGTGGTGAACATTCATTGTAATTCTTATCATGTTACTTCAATGACCCCAGCTTGTCTTGTAAACAAGATTCTCCCTCAATCTGTATTCCACACACTGGAATAATACTCATCGCATTTTATCTCTTTGATTCTCCCCAGCTCTTACCTTGGATGTCAGTTTAATTTATTTCTGGTCATCCTACCTGAATCTTATTTGCATAACTGTAATTACAGTAATTGCGTTGAGTGGGCTGAGGTGGGTTATTACACTAGAGAGGACACTGTTTGCTAATTTAAATACACAAGAGTGAGGTCACCGCACTGAACCTTCTATTCAATTGCTCTGATTCACAAAACAGAGAAATCCTCTTAACTTTCCTCTCTTGTTCCTCCAAGGTTGCAAATAAAGCACTGTACACAATCCTCCCCCCTCCCCCCTCCAAATCCTCGTAAGTCTGAAACAAAGACTCATCACATCACTTCCTACCCAAACTTGTGTTTTTTCTGTTCTGAGGCAAGGAAGATGAGAAAGTTAAAGTTCAGAGTCACTTCAGTTTTAGCCCTTGTTTCTTTGGCCTCACAGCTGGAAGGCTATGAGTTTCAAAGTTCATTCCAGAGCTTTGAACACAGGATTTGGCCTGCTGCTCCTGGTACTAGTGCTCTCTCTGATATGACATTTAACCAAGTCGCCATTGGCCCTCCCAGGAGATTATAAATTATTCAATGGCATTAATTGGTATATTTTATCTTGCACAGGTCAGGACAATTCACGAGGATTCCAACATAAGAGAAAACAGCATTTTATTCTGTAGAAAACAGGGTGTTTATTGGGTTGACAAGTGAACTTTGATTGGGACAGATGCTGGCATGGAGATTCCAGTTAAATGATGGCTTACAGTTAATTACCAAGTTTTGTTTAAATTTAAACAGTGAAGATTGACTCTGATTACTCAAACTTAAAAATCACTCAACACTCAGTTATAGTCCAACAGGTCTATTTAGAAGTATAAACTTTCAGAGTGCTGCTCCTTCATCAGGTAGCTACCTGATGAAGGAGCAGTGCTCCGAAAGCTTGTAGTTCCAAAAAGACCTGTTGGACTATAACCTGATGTTGTGCAATTTTTAACTTTATCCACCCCAATCCAACACCAGCACCTCCAAACTCTGATTAGTCAAAACATTGCCTTGAGGAATAATTCAGAATGGCTGGCACCTATTAAAATGAATTTGAACCATCTGTGAATAATAGGGCTTTATGTATGATTCTATGTTGCTTCCAGTGCTACACTCTCTTTTCGTATAGTCGAGCATGGTTTTCCCCTTTTCAGTGGGACTCTTGTGAATGTCCTGGTGGAAGAAAGATGAAAGGCTTCAACAGAACACATACTTCCATCTTTCCGTAACGCACAAGTTCTATTTGATCAAAAGGCAAAGAAAGGCTGGTCTCCCTAGGGTCCTGTATAATGTTTGTCCCTTGAACAATATCGAAAAGATACTCTGGTCACATGTCTCACTGGTGTTCAAGGGATCTTGCCATCTTCAAAATGGTTGTATTTCCTCCACTGGCAGCAGCAACAATGCTCAAAAATGTTTCATTCAGTATAAAATGTCTGGGGTTGTTCTAAGATAGTGAAATGTAGCTGATCATAACCTTTTATTGTATAACAACTCTTGAAGTCCAATTGTTCTTACTCTACAGTTCTGACCATCATATTGTACAATCATAATGGAATTACTGTATTTGCTAATCACAGTGTTAAATCTCTAATAATTAGTCAACAGCAGACCCAGACATGAGACAAGGAAGAGTTCTGCGTGGAGTGCTTTGGGAATATTTGGCCTAAAGTTGTACCTTTCTTCCAAAGATTTTACACTTACCGCACGTCATTCTCAAACTACTCATATACTTAATCGAAGACTGATGCTTTCAGAAAGAAAGCAAAACATTTTGCACTTTAATGAATCAATACTAACATCGCCAATCATCTCTGAGGGAGTTAATTTCATTGATTGACTATTCACTGACTGAATGAAGCAGATGTGAAGCTGAATGGTTTTTAAATATAACAACTTTTTTTTACATCTTGTAATTTTGCAATAATAGGCTCTCTGGCCTTATTTCATTTAGTGCTGCTGGAATCCTGCCCTAATGAGTCTCAGCACCTGAACAAAATGATAAATAAAAGTGTTGGTAAAGCATATATCATTGCTACTGATCCCCTTCATTTAGAGAGAGTTGACAAATTTACATTGTTCCAGAGGTACTTTGCACAGTTTTGACTCTCTATCACACAAAAATACGGGCACTGGAAAAGATGCATTGAAAAATTCACAAGATATTACCAAAACTAAGAGGCTACAATTTTATGAGAACGAGCTGAACAGATGGAGGCTGCACCCTGATATATAAACACCCTTTGGAAAAGGGAAGATTAGTGGATGGCCAGAAAGAGGTATTTAAAATTATAAAGGGGATTTATAAATGTAGATGAAGAGAAGATTTGTCGGGGTGAGAGGACAATTTGAAAACACAACATTTATATAACAGAGGTTTCACAATCAGACACTGCTTAAGAAATGGTTAACTATAAACAAACTGTAGAAGGTAAGAGCTGATTTAATGAGATTTTCTGAGCACTAAGTAAGAAGTGGGAGGTTCGAGTTTGTCCTTTTGACCAGTGCTCCATGCACACATTTTATAGCTGCATCTTTCAACAACAAAATCAACTCAAATCAAGCACAACAGCAGCAGCATAGCAGGGAGTTAATCTCTCTACTCTTGTCTTCCAAATGTAGCAATGTGCAATGGAACCAGCGCCTTAATCTGCCATCAACGTCAATTAAGTAATTCAGATCAAAATGACTCCAAACCGCCCATATCACTGAAATTACATCACTTTCAATAGCACTGATTTAAAATTCTACCCCCACCCCACCACGCTCACCTTCCCGATTTGAACTATAAAGATAATGTAACTTGACAGGAATCTTTGATTTTCAAAAGACTAAATGCAAGAAAATATTCAAGAAAGACCTTTCATAGGATCAAACCTACTCCACCCACCCAAGTTAATCTCTTTCTGAAGCATATCTTGGACTCTATCTATCCATTTCTTTTCTTCCAAAGCCATGTACACTGTGTCCCATCGTAGACTCTATCCATTTATTTCATCACTCAGTGCTTCTAATCCCCAATGCTAACCAACCAGAACAATATTTTCACATCTCCATTATTCATTTCTTTACAGGTGCCTTCAGCCGTGTGTGTGCTCCCCTTCACAAAGTACCACAGGATTTTTGAGGTCAAGTGTGTATTCGTGCTCCACTCCATCAATTACTGAAAGACGTTTAAGTAGGTGCCAAAACAAGCAGTATCCATAAAGTCTGATAGAATTCAAAACCTCTTCCACAGTGATGTGTATCACACTAGTTCCCAATGAGGATTGTTGAAGAGGTCAGTGACAGTAATGAGAGATATCAGATTGTTTGGACTGCCAGTGAGGAATAATCAGAAGCTGTCAGTTTTATCAAAGGTAAATAGGACTATAGGAAGACGTTGAGGATTGGAACCCTCAGTTAGATTGTGCAAAAACATAAACAGGTCCAATCCTCCCCAACTTGGTTTCTCATCTCAGAGTTAATTCCATTCAGAGTTTCAATTTTATATAATGAAGTGTGTTTCAGACACATAGATCCACGCTCCAGCTATACATACATCTTGCTCCATACAAACACATACACACATCCCAAATAGATATGCAACCATTCATACACTCTGACATATACAAACATACATATATCCCAAATATAGATACATGACAGTTCACACAGTCTGGCATATACAAACATATAGAGTACAACATATCTCAAAGACAGAGACACAACCATACATACACTCTGATGTATACAAACACATACACAGACCCTAAATAAGGATACACAACCATACATACATCCTGACATATACAAACATACATACACCCAAATAGATACACAACCGAACGTATACCCTAACATATGCCCATACCCAAATACACACCTATACATACAACCTCACGCATATACACATGCTCACACAAGCCACACTCTGATGGAGGTTTAATTTTAAAGGAACGAAACTTTTGTTTCTCATTAGGACCGATTTTCAGCTCCGGCCAGCTCCCCGTTTCTCGCTTACCGTCTGAGGCCGTGGAAAGACGTTGGCCAAGACATCCGCGGTTTCTTCAGGCCGGGTCTGTCGCCGTTCTCCAAGGTTTGAAAGTTCTCCACGGCTCGTTGGTACATGTACCTCTCGGTATCCGAGTAGAACCTCTGCTTGATCTTGATGTGAGTCCGGGGCTGCCTCCAGAGGTGTTTGGGGGGTTTGGCCGTGCCGACCCCATCCCTGACCAGGGCTGAACATTTCACGGTCTCCATTTGGGGATGAAGAGAGTTGGATTGGATTTAAGCAGCTCCACTAAAACAAAAAAAAATAACAGGGCAAGAGCTGGAGGAGGGCTCCAGTCACGGCAAGGAACTAATATTTAAAATTGACCCACCGAATCTCTTAAAAAATCTTCAAAAAATATTCGAAGAGTTAAATGAGAAACTAGGGTCAGCAGCGGGTCGCTGTCCACGGTCCTGGTGCTGAAAGTTCAGCGGGAGACCCACTCTCTCAGACCGTTTTCACCCAGAAACTGTCCAGATTTACCCCCAGCCGAGCTAGCAAACAGACACTGTGCTCAGTCTCAATTTAAAAAAAAATACTGATGGAGATTCAGAAGCCGGTTAGTGCAATCTAACATCCAGGTGAATTGTGAGAAGGAAATTGATTGGTTCCAAAAACGATTCCTAAACTACAAATCAACAGAAATCCAACTGGTCCGTTTTCAAAAAAAAAGACCTTTAAACATTTCAATCAAATCCTACTCATGGTTTAAAAAAACTTTTTTAAATATAAAAATACTTACAGCCTGAACAAAGATTAATTGATAAAAAATAATTTCAGTTACTATTTGCTAAAACTTACATCTATTTTATACCCAAATTACTTTTTTTATTTAGGGACCGGGGATCTAAATTGGCGATCTTTCTTCCCGGGTCACTGGGAGCCGGGTGAAGCTGGAATCTCAGCTTCTTGCTGGAGCCCTTTATAATGGGATTAGGTTCTAACAAGCTGACTGGCTCGATCGATTTCAAATAATTAATAAATAACTCGAACGCAGCTCATTAATCAGTAGAACGAACATGGGCGTCCTGGGGAGGAGAGAAATCTCATGTTTTTTTTCTGACTAACTCCCATTTCATATCCAGCAGCCCCACAGTCCCCCCAGAAACTGCAACCACGGCCAGCTTTAACTCAATCCATGCTGCTCCTACTCCATAATCCGCCCTGCATCCTCTGCACAGACGGCAGCTCCCGGAGCTCAGTGACTGACGCCGTCTTCGAGGCGGTTCGTCCCCTTTATCGGTTCTCACTTTCTTTCAGAAATATCACACCCCCAGCCCCCGCCCCGTCACCACTTGGACTGGCTGCCCTCTGGATTTTTCAGAGTTTCCGTGGATCAGAGCTCAGCGGATCGGAATCAAACGGCTCCGCCTTTGGAATGGATTTGAAAGTGGAGGACAAAAAGGAACAGGAGGAGGACTCCACCTTCACCAGGCCAACAATGACCACCTCACTGAAAGCGAATTCACTTACAATCTCAAACTAACCAAATACTAACAAAAACACACACACACAAGTTGCTTCCTCACACTGACAACTACATTTGAAATAGTTCCAAATCATTTTATCTCTCTTCATTTTGAACAATAACTTATTGGCTTTGAATAGGGAAACCAGTGACCTTTGTGAGAATTTGGTGAATCATTATGAAATCTATTTTGGGAATGTAGATTTGTCAAATGTACATAGATTAAGAACATTCATTCTCAGTATCTGACAGCGAATGGCATTGGTCATCACTCATTGCCCCTCACCATCCTGTCTTGGAAATATGTTACTGTTCCTCCAGGGTCAAAATGCTGGTATTCTCCCCCTAATGACACTGTCCTTACGCAAAATGGAATGCAGAGGTTCAAGAACTCAGCTCAACACCTGCTCAAGGGGCAACTAAGGAAGGACCATAAATGCTTGGTCCAGTCAATCTTACCCTCATTACATGGGGGTGACGGGTGGGTGCTTTGTGAACCCTCTGTGGTCAGGGAGCTGATTATATGGCGATGAATCATGACTGAAATCACAGCTCCATATTCATGCAAGTGAAATGGTACATGAAGGTTATCATGTTTCCCTGTCCTTTTCAGAGGGGGAGGCTGCAGGTTGGAGAGGCAGTCCTGGATTCTGCTGACCATCAACAAATATCTCATCACTGCTAACCCTTTGGCCTGCTTTTCTCAGTGGTGGCTATGAAAGGGGCAGGCAGGGTGATTTAGCAAATATAAACTCTCACTTGCACAACAGCAACTTAGCTGGGAAGAGTTGAAGAGGTAGTTTTTGCTGCCTGATGCAGGAGGTGCTACTGGTGGCTGAGTTCAAGGTGGTGCCAAGTTGACAGAAATAAGACCAAGCTGGGAACTAGGGAGCTGGAACCAGTTCTGACATTCATTAAGTGAAAACAAATTAGAAACCACACCAGCAATCTACATGTCAATTTTACCATTGGCAGGATGCCCTGCAGAAATTCACCAAAGCTCCTTAGACAACACCTTCCAAACTCATGACCACTTACACGATCTGAATGCTAAGCTTTGGAATTTTATCTTCAAATGCCACTCTGCTCCTTCTAGATATTTCTTAATTGTTATCTCTTTGATTGAGCTTTTGGCCCTCAGTCCTAATGTCTTCTGATATGGTTTGGTGTTAAATTTAGTCTGATAACCTTTGAAACCCTTTTGGACTTTTTATTTTATTATAGATATGCATAAATGAAAGTAACTGTTGGAGGTGGGGATAATGCTTGGAAGTCAAGAAGGGCAGAAAATCAACTTGTAATCATAATCTTTGTCAAATCTCTCTGACCCAACACAGTGTGCATGTGCATGTGTGTGTGTGTGTGTGTGGGGGGGGGGGGGGGGGGGTTGTGTGTGTGGGGGGGGAAATGGAATTTCCATTGTGGTTCACCCATAGCCACACAGTACACCCACAGTTACTGTCTAGTATCAGGGATGGTTTTCAATCACTTTACTGACTCCCCATAGGCTCCCTGCCCAAAATGCATTCATAAAGGGAAATTGGGGAACAAAGTTAAGGTCAATGTCAAAATTACAGAAAGTCTCTTTTAAGAAGAAAATATTTGGCACTATATCAGCAAAGCGCAATATCAGTAAAGGAACAATAGAATTTTAGTTCTATAAATGCAAACTAATTGGCAGTGTTTGATATTGAATGGATTGTCACTGAATTGAACAGATTGTTATAGCAAGAAATTTTTGAGGCATTACATATTGCTTAAGAATTAAAAGAATGCAAATGAGAGTTGATCATGCAGCTTTTGACTCAAGTAGGATCACTATCACAGATGTCAAAGCTGAATCAGTTTGGGATTATGATCAGCATGGACTGGCTGGACTGAAGGCACTGTTTCTGTGTTGTATGACTCTATTAGAGGGAATTGGAGAAAATGATAGGTTGCAGAGATAGGGAAGAATAAGGCCAAGGAGGATTTCGAAAACAGGGAAGTAAATGTTAAAATTGAAGCATTAGTGGTTTGGGAAAAATGTTAGTGTTCACAGAGGATAATGGCTGAATAGACTTGGTGAGAATTAATAAACCAAGCAGTAGTGTTTTGGAGGAACTCAGTACGGTGGATAGTTCAACAGAAGAGTTTGGAACAGTCGAGTCCAGAATTAGTGAGGGCAGGGATAAGGATCAAGCTGTCTCAGCCAGGTACAGCACAGCTAAGTGCAGAGACAGGGTGTTTTAGCAATGATTCTTCTCACTGTCAGGTGCCATTTCAGTTCAGTCATGAAGAATACCTTCTTGGATGAGGTACAACATGGCCATCTGTACTCCAACAATTACTAGTACCTCTGATATTGCAGGAGCTGGTATCAGAAAATAGGCAAAAACAAAGAAGATATACTAAAAAGGAAATTAGGGAAACAATACACTTTGAGCAATTTTAAAATGGAAAATTCTCTTCTAAAATGAACAGACTCCCCCACAATACTGATTCATCCAGCTCCTATAGCACCAGCTCTGTAATTGTTACTTGAGTACACAAGAAAACAGTGCAATTATTACAGAAGGCCAGGTTTCAGGCATGCTGATGGCACCCAACTTTCCCTCACTGCCATCTCACTCAATTGCAACACCCCCCTTCCCCAAAATGCTCCGTCTCCCAACATTTACTATCTCTGCCTTGTCATGGTGCTTGTCCAACATATAACACTGAATGAACTGAAAATCCCTCCATCTAAATCATTAACTTTGGGTTTCACCACAGTAACCAACACTATTGTTGTCCGAGGTCCGTGTTTAAGGCTGACCTAGACTGTTTACAGCTTTGGTATCATGTTTCACCCTGAAACAAACTTCTAACCAGATATTGGTTCCATAAATAAAACCACTTATTTCCACTTTGCCATTACACTTATTGATACCAAGATATCAAGCTCAGCTGTAGCTGAAAATCTTTATCCAAGCCTTTCTTATCTCCAGTCTTCACTATTCCAATTCTCTCCCTGTCTATCTGTCATTGTAAGATCACAGACCATAAGGCATAGAAGCAGAAGTAGGCCATTCAGCCCATTAATTCCACTCAGCCATTCAATGGGATCATGACCGATCTGTTAATCCTCAACCCCAATTTCTCCACAATCCTTGATTCCTTTACAAATTAAAAATCTCTCTCAGCCTTGAATATTCTTAATGATGCCATCTCTACAGCCCTTTCAAGTAAAATATTCCACTGATTTATTACCCTCGGAGAGAAAAACACCTTCCTTATCTCTTAGTCCATTTGGCCCGAGACTCTTCTCTGCATCAATCCTACAAGTCCCTAAGAATTATATATATTAAAAAAAAGACCATCTTAGGATTCTTCTAAACTCCAACGCATACAGGCCCAACCTACTCAATCTGCCTTTATAAGGCAGTCACTCCATACCAAGAACCAAACCGGTGAGCCTTCTCTCAACTGCCTTCAATTTCATATAATCATTTCTTAAATAAGAGGACCAAAACTGTTCACAGCATTCCAGCTGTGCTGTGGCTTAAAGCCTTGGATAGTTTTGGCAAATTAAAAACACTGCTTGTATTTAACTCAACTATAACTACGATTCTTACATTAGCTCCCAGATGGCCATCAGTCTTACCCTTCTGTTCAAATTCTCCCATGGCTTGGTCTGTCTCAATCTCCTCAACCTCTAATCCTATGACATTTCCATGTCTCTCCATTCCTTGATTTTGGGTGCATTCTTGGTTTCCATTTCTCAACCATTGTTCTGGAATTTCCTTCAGCTCTCCACCTCTTTTGCTTCCTTGAAGGAAGCTCCTAGAAAACCTCTGCCTTTTGACCACTGATCCTGATAATACTAAGTATCTCAGTGTTACATTTTGTTAAGACGTGCTTTACTGAAGTGCAGTCAAAGGAGCCTTGGTGAGTTGTTGCATTACATCTTGCAGATGGTACACACTGCTGCTATTGAGCATCAATGGTGAAGGGAGTGAATGTTGAAGGTGGTCGGGGGAGTGGATGTCTGTGGATGTGGTGCCAATCAAGTGGACTGATTTGTCCTGGATGGTCTCAAGCATCTTGAGTGTTGTTGGAGCTCCACCCATCCAGACAAGTGTGAAATATTCCACCACTCTCCTGACTTGTAGCTTGTCGGTGACGGACAGGTTTTGGGGAGACCCAAAGTGAGTTACTCACAATAGGATTCCAGCCTCTGACTTACTCTAGTAGCCACAGTACTTATATGGCTAGTACAGATCGGTTTCTAGTCAATGGTAACCACAGGATATTAATTATGCTGATATGTTGAAAGTGCTATACAACTGCAATTTGATGTTGTTGTGCCTGTGGGGCTATTACCAAAGTGTGAGTCAGCACTTGAAGTGAAAGTTGATGGAGAGGTGTTGGATAGAGCAAAGAAATCAGGAAACAGAGAATTGCAGGACAGCTGGTTATTAAAGTCACAGAAAAGAGACAGCAGGTGTTTCAACTTTAACAAATATTGAAATTTTGCCCTAATCATTTCCAAACATAAAGGAAACTCAAACTTATCAGATTTATTTAATTAGTTTTTTGTGCTTAGGAAAAGGTCACAGACTCATTGAATGATGAGGTTTCTCTTCCTACAGTTATTTTCATGCCTGTGACTTTATCTCTCTGTGATGGCTGCCATCTATATGTCAGGTTAATGTTAATGGTGTGTAAATAGAGTAAAGCAATAAAGGCAGTCAGAGGTACCTGCACTAATGAATGTTTAACACTGTAACTGCAATCCAGCCTGAGGGATTAGGTAGGGAGTCAGAGATAGAGGAAGGGAAATGGGGGAGCTCAGGGATGGGGGGGAGGAGG
>NC_057740.1:41349375-41386837 GCF_004010195.1 Chiloscyllium plagiosum
GGAAATGGAGGAGAGACATGGATAGAGAAAGGGGAAATGGAGAGGGACGGGATTAGAGGAAGGGGAAATAGGGTAGTGGCAAGCACTGATATACCCACCCCTCCATCCTTGATGAACCTGGTGACATGGGGGAAAATAGGGCAGCATTTGGAGAGAGGAGATGGTAATAGTGAGTTAAGGGATAGAGAGGTCTGATATGGGGAGAGACAAGGATAGAGGAGGGAGAAATCAGAATGCAAGCCAAGACAGAGGGTGTAGTTGATATACATTTCCTGGTTCAATTACACTATTTTTGAAGCTAGACATTCATCTGAAATGAGCTTAAAAATGCCAGTTAGAAATTAGACCAAAAGTTAGAGAAAAGATGGGGAAACAATGGAGAATCTATCCTTCAAAGGATGGTAAAAGGAAATAGGATCAGAACAAGGATTAGAAATCATTTAAATATAGAGAATTAAATTATATTAACGTAACAGATTACTTTCATTAAACACAGAATTATGCTTAAGGAGGGCTATCGATTTGAAATCATAGCACACAAAGACACAGTGCCAACATTAATTGCTTTTATTTGAACTCATTGAACAGAGTGACATAATGTTTATAAAGCTTCATCTGACTCATGATGATGATGAGTTGCTGTAATGAGAAGCTCTACCTTAAATTATGGGAAAATGCTCAAACTTTTTAATACACAATGAAGAACAGCCAAATGAGGGAGAGACAGGCTGAAGATGGTTGGCTGCAGTTGGTCTTTTACAAAGAGTTTGAACCTGGGCAAGAGAGTACCTGAAACGTATGAGTGCAGGGGAGAGAGTGGCTGTGGATTGGAGCTGCCTGATGAAGATAAAGTTAGGTTTGGCAGGAGGGTGTGGCTGGAGTGGTCAGTGAGATTGAAAACTGGAAGCTGCTGAAGGGTGAGGTTGTCGAGATCAGCTGGGGCTAGTCCGTGATCAGATTTATAATGAAGGACACAGTTCAAGATTCATTGGTATGTTAATAAAGTGGAAGTCAGTCTTAGTTCAGACATTGATGAAAGAGTTGGTTGTGACGGCCGCAATTCAAGGACATCACTGTTGCAATTCCTCAAGTGTGATAAGCCCAACCATCTTCAGCTGCTTCATAGAAACATAGAAGCAGGTCAAGGCCATTCAGCACACAGTGTCTGTTCCTCCGTTCAATATGATCATGGATGATCATCCAATTCAATACCCTGTTCCTGCATTCCTCTACCCCCCCCCCCCCATAAACTTTGATCATAGAATCCCTACAGTGCAGAAAGAAGCCATTCAGCCCATTGAACCTGCACCAACCCTCCAAAAAGCATCCCATCAAATCAAGCCCCCACCTATCCCCATGTCCCCACAGTTACCGTGGCCAATCCACCTAACCTGCACATCTTTGGACAGTGAGAGGAAACCAGAGCACCAAGAGGTAACCCACACAGACACAGGGAGAATGTGCAAATTCCACAGATAATTACCCAAGGCTGGATTCAAACCAAGGTCCCTCATCATGCTCTGAGGCAGCTGTGCTAACCACTGAGCTATCATGCCACCCTTTTGCCCAGAGAACCATCTCTAACTCCTTCATGAAAGCATTTAATGTCTTCACCTCAACTGTTTTCTGTGGCAGTGAATTCCACAGGCTCATTGCTGACTGGGTGAAAACATTTCTCCTCATCTCAATCCTAAATGCTTAGCCAATATCCTTCGATTATGACCCCTGGTTCTGGGATCCCTGGTCTTCAGGAACACCTTTTCCTGTGTTTATGTGTTTATCAATGACCTTCCCTACATCGTAAAGTTAGAAGTGACTGCACAATGTTCAGCACCATTTTCGACTCCTTAGATACCAAAGCAGTTATGTCCAAATACAGAAAGGTCTGGAAAATATCCAGGCTTGGGCTGATAGGCGGCAAGGACCATTTTTGATGTTTTCAATGGGCCTCCACCTTCAACAACCTTTTGAGGGAGAAAATTCCAGTTTTTGCTCATGCATGGGATGAGGACTGGGCCAATATTTATTGCCAGTCCGTAGTTGGCCTTAGGGAGGGAGTTCCAGGATTTTGACACAGTAACACTGAAAGAGTAATGATATATTTCCACCCCCCCCTTTGTGTGAAGAATGCTTTCCTGATATCAGTTTTGTATGCTGTTCCAAACCTCTGCACACTTGAATTGATCTCAACTTCTCTCAATGGAAAAAATATTTTCTCTCCAATAAATCTGTCAATTGATTTACTCATCATAAACTCTTCAATTAGCGCATCTTCTACGTGGTGGGAAGAGTTCTATGATTATCCTTTGCTTTATCCACCAATCCCCACCCCCAGCAGAGAAGTCAACTTTTTTCCTTGTCCCCTTGTCAACACAGCAAATAAGATGTCCCATATGATTGAGGGAACCCAATAAGTGTTTCCACTACGGGCATATCTAACTGTCCAGTTTATTGTCCTTAAATAATGATTGAAGGTCAGGGAATTTAGCAAATGCAAAATTAATTTAATAATTGTGATAACAGAGAATCAGTGACCTGTCTGTCTTGACACAAATGTGCATAATGCAAAATCATTGCCTTTAATCAAATGTTGCGGTGTTGTCAGTCTTTATGTCACAGCACACCAATAGCCCCTAATTACTCAGTACAGCAGCAATATTTATGATTCAGAAAAAAATTACTTACTTATAAAAGAGCAGATCCTAGCACTGATACAGTGATCAAGTGCTCCAGCAACAAATAATACACCGTTGTTTTCCCCAACAAGGACTTGCATTTATATAGCACCTTTAACGTAGTAAAACACACTGAGGTATTTTTCAGCTGTGATTATCAGACAAAACTTGCCACCAAGCTACATAATGTCAAAGTGTCAGGTTTCCACACTCAGCCTGAGTTTCAAAGAACAAAGAACAGTATAGCACAGAAGCAGATCCTTCAGCTCACCAAGACTATATTGACACATGACACCTTTCTAAACTAAAATCCTTTTGCCTCTACACAGTCCCCATCCCTCTATTCCTTGTCTATTCATGTCTCTGTCAAGGTGCCTCTTAAACATCGCTATTGTATCTGCCTTCACCAACTCCTCTGGCAGCACATTCCTGGCACTTAACACGCTCCATAAAAAACCCGCCTGTCACATCTCCTTTAAACCTTTCCCTTTTTTAACCTTAAAACTATGTCCCCCAGTAATTTACATTTCTCTTGTGGTAAAAAGTTTGACTATCCAATCTATCCATGCCTCTCATTATTTTGTAAACTTCTATCAGATTGTCCCTCATCCTCTGACGTTCAAGTGAAAACAAACCAAGTTTTACCAATCTCTCCTCGTAGCTTACCCTCTAAACCCCAAGCAACGTCCTGGTGAACTGTTTCTATATTCACTCCAAAGCCTCCACATCCTTCTACTAGTGTGGCAATCAGAACTGTACACATTATTCCAAACGTGGCCTCACTAAAGTTCTATACCACTGCAACATGACTTGCCAATTCTTATTCTCTGTGTCCTGACCAATGAAGGCATATGACTTCTTGACCAACTTATCCACTCATGTTTCCACTTTCAGGGGACTGTTGACCTGTTCATCTAGATCCCTCTGTATGTTGATGCTTTTAAGACTTCTGCCATCTATTGTATACTTCCTTCCTGCATTGGATCTCCCAAAATACACCACCTCACATTCATCCAAATTAAACTCCATTTGCCATTTCTCTGCCCAAGTCTCCAGCCTATCTATATCCTGCTGCATCCTCTGGCAATCCTCCTCACTATCTGCAGCTCCCCCTGGTCTTTGTGTGGTCCGCAAACTTACTAATCAGGCCACCTACAATGTAGTGTACAAAATCCATGCAAGGCCTGCACTAAACACTACATAGGACAAACAGGAAGACAGCTAACGATTCAAACCACTACAAATGCCGTAGGAAAGATCACAGAAGCGCTTCACAGGAGGCTCCCAAACACTGAGGATGTCACCTAGACAGGGGACGAAACGTCTGCAACACAAATTCCCAGCTCGGCGAACAGAACCACAACAACGAGCACTCGAGCTACAAATCTTCTCACAAACTTTGACCACATCTCTCTTCCTGTCCATGTCGTTGGTGCCAATATGGACCACCATCTCTGCTGGCCCTCCCCTTCAGAATATCCTGTGTTCTGTCAGAGACATCCTTGACCCAAGCACTAGGGAGGCAACACACCATCCTGGAGTCTTGCTCACGGCCACAGAAATACCTATGTGCACCCCTGATCATAGAGTCCCCTAACACTATTGCTTGTCTACACATTGACCCTCCCTGCTGTACAACACAGCCTGTCTTGGTGCCACTGATCTGGCTGCTGCTCCTTTTCCCTGAAAGGCCATTCCTCCAACAGTATCCAACATGGAATTCCTGTTTCTGAAGGGAATGCCTGCCTGCCTATACTTACTCATCTTTCTGATGGTCACCAATTCTTCTCTGTCTGTGTAGCCCTTGCTGGTGGTGTGACCAGCTCACTAAATGTGCTATCTCTGACATCCTCAGCCTCCTGGATGCTCCAAAAGGAGTCCATCCACAGCTCCAGGCGCTCCACGAGGCAAATCAGGAGCTGCAGCTTAAACTCTTCCTGTAGATGTAGTCACCATGGAGACTGGAGGTGTCTCTGATTTCCCACATCTCGCAGGAGGAGCATTCCATGGGCTGGGTTCCCTGCCATTTCAAAACTTGTCGATTAAACCAATCTTATCAACTACAGAGAATGATCCAGGAACTGATTATACAACCTTATTCAATAGTCAGCAAACTCCAGTTTCTCACTCCCACTCTCTATCCCTAGCAGACTACAATGACAAAAAGTAAGCACTTTGTCTCTCTCCACACATTACCTTCATAAGGTTTCTGTTTCTAGAATCTGAGGAAATCCATTTTACATTCAGGAGGACCCTTAATTAGCCATCTTTGAGAAATGTCTCTTTTTCCTGATTTAAATATCCTTGTTTATATTCAGAGATGAATCATTCTGATTCATGAATATATTAAAATTAGATTTCTTTAACTGCAATTTTAGAATGAGACTTACTCACTAACTGAGCTAGCCTTGTTAAAATAGAAAGCTGAGGCATTTGCACTGTATTAGTCAGCTTCTTATTTTTACACCAATTCTCATTTCCCACTTGACAATAATGTTTTCGATTCCTCTGTTACTGAAACAGTCCATGCAAAATGCAGCGTGACCTCAGGTTGGGCGAGATGACAGATGGTATTCAGAGCACCCAGCTACCAGACATTGACCATCTCTAACAAGCAAGTTAGGATTCAACCCCAAAAAATGTGAAGTAATGCACTTGGGAGGGTTAATAAGGCAAGGGGCTAGAGTCTAAATGGTCTGACTCTGGAAAGTACTGGCGATTTCAGGGATCTTGGTGTGCATATGCACAGATGCCTGAAGAAAGCAGGGTAGGGAGTTAATATGGTTAAGAAGTCATGTGGGATATTTGCCTTTATTAGCTAAAGTTAAAAATCACACAACACCATGTTATGGTTCAACAGGTTTATTTGGAAGTACAAGCTTTCGGAACGCTGTTCCTTCATCAGGTAGCTAAAGCATAGAATACATGAGCAGGGAGATTATCCTGGAACTATTTAGGCCACTACTAGAATACTGTATGCAGGTCTGGTCACTAAATAATAGGAAGGATGTGATTACACTAGAGGAAAGTGCAAACTAGATTTTCCAGGATGTTGCCTGGGCTGCAGGGTCTGAGCTATGAGGAAAGATCCAACAGGCTGGGGATCATTTTCATTGGAATAATGAATATTGAGTTGATCTTGATCGAGAATATGAGAGGCATAGGTAGGGTAGATAGGAAGACATTGTGCCATTCATAGAGTAGTCAATAACTAGACAACACAGATTTAAGGTAAAGAAGCTCAAGGTTCAGTTGATGAGAAAGTTTTTCAGCAAGACAACATTGGGAGTCTGGAACTCACTGCCTGGAAAGGGTGGTTGAGTCAGAAACTCTAGATTCATTCAAGCAGTATTTAGATATTCATTTGCATTGCCATATCCGCCAGGGCTATGAACCTAGAGCTGGAAAATATGATTAGTGTAGTCAGATCTTTGTGAAACATCATGGACACAATGGGCCAAATAGTCTTTTTCTGTGCTGTGACTGTCTATGAGTGAGAAAAGATCTAGTACACTTATGTCCAGTAATATAACCATCACTGAATACTTCACCATCAGAGTATCACCAGAATCTGGACTGGACCAGCCTTATATCATAGAATAGAATCATGGAGTCCATACGGTGTTGAAGCAGATCATTCAGCCTATCAAGTTCACACTGACCCTCCTGATAGCCTCCCACCCAGATCCACCACCCTATTCCTGTAACCCTGAGTTTCCTGTGGCTAATCCACCTAGCCTGCACATCCCTGGACATGATGGGCAATTTAGCACAGCCAAACTTAAACAATGCAGTCCTGAAGAAGGGTTACTGGATCCAAAACATTAACTCTGCTTTCTCTTTACAGATGCTGCCAGACCTGCTGAGCTTTTCCAACAGTTTTTGTTTCTGATTTCCAGCATCTGCAATTCTGTGTGGCTTTTCAAAATAAATACTGTAATTGCTAAAGCAGGTCTTCAGTTAGGAATTCTGAAGTGAGTGACTCACCTCCTGATCCCCCAAAGCCTATCTACAAACTACAACGAATAATCAAGAGTATGATGAACTATTTGCCCCTTGCTTGGATGGGTGCAACTCTAAGAACACTCGAAAGGCTCAACAAAGGACAAAACAGCACATTTGATCAGTACTCCATTCCTTGCCTTTCAAATTCACTCTGTCCAGTACTGAAGCTCAGTTGCCGCAGTGTGTACTATCCACAAACTGCACTGCAGTAAGTTACCAAGAGTCTTCAGACAGCACCTTCCAAACCCACAACTACTTCCATTGCAAAGGACAAGGGCAGCAGATATATGGGAATACCTCCCCCTGCAAGCTCCCCTCCAAGCCACTCACCATCCTGACTTGTCGATGGGTCAAAATCCTGGAATGGGTAATAAAGTTTGGCCTAGCCAGTGATGGCCACGACTCATAAACAGTAAGGAATATGATGACATCTGTTGATTGGTTGTAAAATCAGCAGTCCGACTGAACCATGAGGCTACTCTCCTTTTACAGAGAGAGAGAGAGAGAGAAAGAGAGACAAAGCTGGTGGTGGTTTAACGTGAGGGTAGAGATTGAGGAGACCCCTTCAGGGAAACTTTAGATGATATGGGATTCAAGCGCAAACTATTAGCATTATGCTGTATTACAAATCAGTTAACCAACTAACTGAGCTAATTGACTCCTATTATAGAATACTCTGAAGGAATGAAAGGAATTATACACACACTCGTATATACACACATGCATTTACACACACAGATAGACATATAAACTCACACGAACACAGGCACAGACAAACACACAATGAACATACACACACACATGCAGATACACACACGCGCGCGCACACACATACGTTTATGCAAGCGCACACTCATGCATACACAGACACACAAATATTTACAGACACAAACATAAACACATGTATGTGCACACACACACACGTATACAGATAGAGACGCACACAGACACTCAAACACACCTTGATTCAAGTAATGTGCTCAGTGGCTGTCACACACTGCACACAAAGATGGCATAATCTCATAATAAGAGGACACACATTTAAAATAAAGATGAGAAGGAATTTATTTTCTCAGAGGGAGTGAATCTGTGGAATTCTTTGCTGCTGAGGGCTGTCGAGGTTGGTCAAGTGTATTCGAGGCTGAGATACAGATTTTTAAGGAGTCAGGGAATCGAGGGTTATGGGGAAAAGGTCGGAGAGTGGAGTTGAAGATTATCAGAGCTGAAAATATGCTGCTGGAAAAGCGCAGCAGGTCAGGCAGCATCCAGGGAACAGGAGAATTGACGTTTCGGGCATAAGCCCTTCTTCAGGAATCTGCAGACCTCACTTTCTCCTTGAAGATTACCAGATCAGCCATGATCATAGAGCAGACTCGATGGGCCAAATGGCCTGATTTTACTTCAGTGTCTTATAGTTTTATAGTTTTGTGGATTCAATTGAACAGATCGGTGCTGTTACGTACTGATTAATAGTCTGCCTCTCCCACTGAGTTCTGATTTTTAAATAAATACTGCTCGTAAGGAAGATTAATGTGGAGTTCTCATTATGTAATCAAAACCTGCAACACCACTTTTGCCTTGCTGTTAATTCTTCAGACAAATCGAGACTGAAGGAAAGCTTATGGCACATGTTCCCCAGCACTGATAGCAGGGCTACAACTCTTATAAACTCAAGTCTTTAAATAAATCTATTGTTTTTTTCATAATTTTTAGACTAAGAGTGGAAAAAAAAATCCTTTGTTATATCTCCTCTCATTTCCACAGTGGCAGGAAATGGAATATGCAAATCCATTTTGACTCAACCAACTCCCACGCCCCCTTCCCCAAAGAGAAAACAGCAGACTGGAGAATGCACACATCGAAAACAAAAATGCTAGAAATCCCAGTGGGTCAGGTTGCATCCGTGAAGTTTACATTTCTGATGAAAACTTTAGCTTGCTCTCTCACCACAGATGCTGATGACCTGCTGTGATTCCCAGCAGTTTTGTTTTCGGTACAGATTTCAACACCTACAGTAACTTCCTCCTACAGAATGCACAGCCTTGTAAACTTTGAACTGGATGACCACTAAGACCACTATGGTCCTCTCCAAGTATTATTGATTAATGGTTTCACTCTCTGCCAGAGAGTCAGAGTTCCAACTGTTTTTTTTGTTGTTATCTTCTTTCATGCTGTTTCTTTCTCTGCCGGTTTTCTTACATCAATGAAAATCCATGTACTTCTAGTTGTTCCATTCCTGAGGTACAGTGATTCCATTGATGGTGTTAATGTCTGTCCCACAGATTGGACACAGAGCTATTTACAGCAGGGTCAGAGTCACACAACCCCAGATCATAGTCCACCTGATTTATTCAAAATCACAAGCTTTCGGAGCTTTGCTTCTTTGTTAGGTGTTGGATTATATCCTGGTGTCATGTGACTTCTGACTTTGTCCACCACAGTCCAACACCAGTTCCTCCGCTCCTCATCGTGAGTTACAGCAGAGATTGGGTTCATAACACCACAGCAGGTCAGCTGGCACATTAAGGTTGATTGAAGATATCTACAACTGCACATTTCCAAACACATATTATCTACACACGCTACAGGCAGATACACTGTAAGTGTGTGCACATGAAAACTCCCACTGTCAAAGAACAGGCTTCTCTGTGAGGAACAGAGAGCCACTCCTCCCTTACCTTGGGCTGTTGTTCTGAGCTGCAGCAGATAAAGCCTCATCTTGTGCAGGGACGATGAGCCTCAGGCCCTGGTCCTCTTTCAGTTGTTTATAGCCCTCATAGAGTGTAGACTGTCGCCAGGACAACGGAGGCAGCTGCAGAGTTCCCGATGAGTGTCTCTTCACCAAGCCAAACATGGACGGCTGACCTGGTGACAGCAGATCGAGCGAGTCTTTCATTCTCTGGCAACAAATGGGAAAGTAAAAGGGGTTAGGAGAGGAGGAAAATGTTGAAAGAAATGGTGCATTTGTGCTGGTGTGAGGGCGGGGGATCTGAGACAATGGTGATTAGAAACAAAATAACTCACAAATGTTTTCATTAGCCACAACCATACAGCATGAAAACAATCTGATCAAGCAGATATGATATACTTTCATTTTCATAAGTGAATGCTTGAACGAGAATGCAAATGTGGAAAGGGTTGGTTAGCTCAGTTGTCTGGATGGCTGGTTTGTGATGCTAACAACATGGGTTCAATTCCTGCCAGGGGTTACCACAAAGGTCTCTTCTCCTCAACTTCTCCCCGTGCCTGAGATGAGGTGACCCTCAGATTAAAGCACCACCATAGATTCCCTACAGTATGGAAGCAGGCCATTCAGCCCATCAGGTCCACAGCAACGCTCCAAAGACCATTCCATCCAGACCCGCTAATATCCCTGTAACCCTGCATTTCCCATGGCCAATCCACCTAGCACATCCCTGGACACTATGGGGAAATTTAGCATGGCCAACTCATCCAACTGCACATCTCTGGACTGTCAAAGGAGGAGAGCACCTGGAGGAATGAAAACTCCATACAGACAGTCGCCCAAGGATGGAAGAGAACTCAGGACCCTGGCGCTGTGAGGCAGCAGTGCTAACCACTGAGCCACTGTGCTGCTGCTCTCTTGACCAGTCATCTCTCTCTCTCTAATGAATGAGCAGCCCTATGATCTGGTAAGATTATAGTAATTTTCTAAATGCGCGTCTGTCCAAGATAACAGATTGCCACCAACTTCCTAAGGGTAACTATAGACGGGTAATAAATGCTGTTTCAGTCAGCAATGCCCATGTCAAATGAATATTTTTTAAAAATCACATGAACCTGTGACCACACAAATATTTGAATGCATGACATTACAGAATAACATTTTTATGTGTAATTGCTTAAGGGATAACTATTGAGCAAGAGACAAAGGCAAATTTCCTTCTTCATGTGAGTATCATACAATCTTTCAAAGCTATCTAGGAGGGAAAATGGTTTGATCTTGCTTACTTTGCACTTAATAGCAAAGACTCATTTTCTCCCTTTCATACATTAATTTTCCATAAATCCACCCATTAACAAGACTATTATTCTCTCTCCACTTCTTACAACTTCTTTTCCTTTTGCACTGGGCCTCTGTACCATCTGCCCTCCTGCTGCTCCTCTGCCTTGATCAAACTATAAAAAAGAACCTGTTTTCCAACAACTTTCAGTTCTGAAGAAGAGTCATCGTCGTCTCAAAACTTTAACTCTGTTTTTCTCTCTCTATAGCTGCTGTCAGACATGCCGAGCTTCCCCTGTATTCTTTGTGTTTGTTTCAGATTTCCAGCATGCACAGGATTTTATCTTTAAACAGATTTGTGCTGCATCCAAGAGATGACACCTGCAATAGTGCAACACTGCTTCAGGACTGCACTGCAAGTATTCCTCTGGAATATGGACCAAAGCCTCTGGAGAGGAGCTCAAACACGCAGCCTTCTGACTCACAGGTGAAAGGGAAAGAGTGGCCAATGAGCTGAGAAGCCAAGGCCAGATTGTAAAATAGTGGAAAGGTCTTGGGATTGAAAGGGCAATGGTGGGAAGAGGAGAGTAGATCCAAGGAGTTCCAAGAATAAGCCACCTAGACAATGTTCCGCGTGTTGCTGGTCCATTATTTGGTCTTCCTGACTTAACTAAGACTGAGTCAATGTCTCACGACTAACTGTAATACATCAAAAACTCAGTTCTGAAGAATGAGATTCACACGTTGATGAAACCACCCACACATTCTAAGTCAATGCATAATTGATTGGCCTGTGGACATGGCAATAATTCTTGTACAGCGAGTGGATTAGAGGCTTTAGATAATCAATAAAAGTGTGTTGAAGCATTAAAACAATTTAAAATGAAAAGCTGGGGAGGATGAGATCAATGGGCAACTTCTGTATTTAACATTGTCATGGCCTTTTATAGAGGCAGTGGGAGGTGAACTCATTTGGAAAGAAGTTGAGCGGGTAATAGGAAAGGCAAATGGAATGTTGGCCTTTATTTCCAAGGAAATGAAGTATGAAAATAAGGAAGTTTTGCTAAGACTATACAAGACACTCGTCATACCACAGCTGTAACACTGTGAACAGCTTTGGGTCCTTTATCTAAGGAAAGACATACTGACATTGGAGGCAGTCCAGAGAATGTTCACTAGGCTGATACCAGATATGTCTAGATTAGAGTGGTGCTGGAAAAGCACAGCTGGTTGGGCAGCATGTGAGGAGCAGGAAAATCGACATTTCGGGCAAAAGCTCTTCATCAGAATATCAGATATGGAAGGACTGTCTCATAAGGAGAGTTTGTGTGGATTAGGTTTGCGTTCATGGGACTTTGGCAGAACGAGACGCGAAACATGTAAGATTCTTAGATGACTTGATGCTGAGACGTTGTTTCTCCTTGTGTGAAAATCTACAACCAGAGGGTATCATCACAGAGTCATGGTTTGCCCAGTTGGAATTTCTCCCCTCAGATAAATCTGTGAATCTGTGGAATGCTTTACCACAGAGGGCTGTCGAGTCTAGGTCATTAAGTATATTCAAGGCTGAGACAGACAGATTTTTAATAAGTAAGGACCATCGAGGGTAATGGGGAAAAAGTAGGAAAGTGATGTTGAGAACTATCAGATCAGGCATGATCTCATTGAATGACCATGATGTGGAGGTGCTGGTGTTGGACTGTGGTGGACAAGTCAGAAGTTACATGACACCAGGGTATAGTCCAACAGGTGTATTTAAAATCACAAGCGTTCAGAGCACTACGCCTTCGTCTGGTGAAGTCACTTTGAAGGGGCAATGCTTCAAACGTTTGTGATTTCAAAAAAACCTGTTGGACTATAACCTGATGTCATGTAACTTCTGACTTTAATGGCAGTGGAGGACACAATTGTGTGTGTGTGTGTACGTATGTGTGTGTCTGTGTGTGTGTGTCTGTGTGTGTATGTATGTGTGTGTGTGTGTATGTGTGTATACTTGTGTGTGTATGTATATGTGTGTGTGTATGTGTGTGTCTGTGTGTGTGTCAGTGTGTCTGTGTGTGTGTATATGTGTGTGAGTGTTTACACAAATGCCAGTTGTGATAAGGACACAAAGAGTCTGCAAAGAGATATTGACACGTTCACTGATTGGGTAAACATTTGGCAGATGGAGTATAATGTGGGAAAAGGTGACCTTATCAACTTTGGTTCTAAGAACTAAAAAGCAGAACATTATTTAAATTGACTGCAGAATGCTACAGTACAGAGGAATCTCGGTATGTCAGTCTCAAGCACAATGTTGATCTTTATTGCAAAGGGGCCTGAGTATAAAAGTAGGAAAGACTCCTTACAAATATACAGAACATTAATGAGACCACACCAAATGCACGGCATGCATTTTTGGACAGCTTACTTCAGGAGGATATACATGAATTGGAATGAGTCAGAGGTAATTCACTGGACTGATTCCCGGGACAAAAGGGATCTTTTATGAGGAAAGGTTAAGCAGTTTGCACCTTCCTATGAGAGACCTGGACAGAGAGCACATAGAGTCATAGAGATACAGCATGGAAATAAAGCCTTTTGATCCAATTCATCCATGCCGACCAGATATCCTAAACTGATATAGTCCCATTTGCCAGCATTTGGCCCATATCCCTCTAAATCCTTCCTATTCATGCGCTCATCCAGATGCCTTTTAAATGTTGCAATTGTACCATGGAGAAGATGTTTCCATGAGTGGGAAGAGACAAGGACTCGATGGCACAGCCTCAGAGTGAAGGGATGATCCTTTGTAACTGAGATAAGGAGGAATTTCTTCAGCCAGAAGGTGGTGAATCTGTGGAACTCATTGTTATAAAAGGCTGTGGAGGCCAAATTATTTACTTATTTAAGACCGAGATAGATGGTTCTTGATCAGTCGGTGGATCAAGGGTTCCGGAACGAAGACAGGAGAATGGGGTTGGGAAACATTTCGGCCATGATCGAATGGTGGAGCAGACTTGGTGGGCAAAATGGCTTCATGCTGCTTCAAGATGTTATGGACTCATAGCCCTCATTAGAAGTAAGAAAAATGGGATGATCTTGTTGAAACAAAGAAGATTTTGCAGAGGCTTGACAGAATGGATGCTGAGTTAACACAACAAGCAGTTAAACAGATGATTGGGTTAATTAATGAATTAATTGACTGAGAGAATATAAAGGTCGGGGGGCAGCTGCAACCTATGTATGGAAGGAGCTGTAAGATTGAATCGTTAATAAATTGCTCCGTAAAGAAAGGTGTCTTGACGTTTGTCTCACCAAGTGGCTTGGGTCCAGGTTGAAAGTATTTTCATTCAACTGTTCCACCTTGGTGTGTATAGAAACAACAATTTTATTTCAGAGTCTGTTTCTAGGCAACCTTCAATACAGGCCACATCACTCTCAAACCAGCTTTGTCAAGTGATTAAAGCCATAAAAGCCATTGCTTATCTCCCTTTTCTTATCTACTTTCCAAAATTACATGGCTTCCAACAAAAAGCAGATCCCATACACTAAATACTAAACGCTTGGCTTCAGTAATTGCTGCTGAACATAACTCCCAGTGTCCTTTCAAAAGCTTTTTAATCCAGAATGTTCAAACAGTTCCATATTCCAGTTCCTCATAATTCTTAAATGCATTTACAACAGAAGTTGAACCTTAAGGTCAATGGAAAAATGGAGTGAGTATGTGGCCACAGCAAGATAACGCCTTGGTACTGTCAGTTTCTAAGAGAAACAAGATCAGGTGTAACGTATTCTCAGAGTTATGGCTCAGCAATCGGACATTTAGAAATGCAGAAAGGTGATCTTTCAAATACATATGAGGCAGTGTCAGATATTGATAAATTAGAAAGCAGGATGGATATTTTGTAGAAGAATGTACAGTATAATGCAATTTAACAGAATATATGCAAGATTGCAAACATGCTAGTTGAAAATTCTTAATTAAGTGCTTGTCTTTAAATTATGGTGTCAGACATAGATAAACTCTATGTTCATTCCAGTATTAACTGGAGTTGGGTTTTCAGAAAGATACCCACGTTTGGAACATAGTGTCAGAAGCTCTCACCTGAGAAAGGATGTACTGGCACTGGAGGGGGTGCAGAGGAGGTTCACTAGGTTGGTCCCAGAGTTGAGAGGGTTGGCTTATGTGGGGAGATTGAGTAGACTGTGCCTGTACTAATTGAAATTTAGAAGAATGAGGGGGAATTTACAGAAACATATAAAATTATGAAGGGAATAGATAAGATAGAAGCAGGGAGATTGGTTTCACTGGTGGGTGAAACTAGAACTAGGGGGCAATGCCTCAAAATAAGGGGGGGAGCAGATTTAGGGCTGAATTGAGGAGAAACCTCTTCACCCAGAGGGTTGTGAATCTGTGGAATTCCCTGCCCAGTGAAGAAATTGAGGCAACCTTGTTGAATGTTGTTAAGGCTAAGGTGGATAGCTTTTTGAACAATGAAGGAATTAAGGGTTCTGGTGAGAGGGCGGGGAAGTGCAGCTGAGTCCATGAAAAGATCAGCCATGATCTTATAGAATCGTGGAGCAGGCTTGAGAGGCCAGACGGCCTACCCCTGCTCCTGGTTCTGATGTTCTTAAGCCTTAAAAAAATCCTGGGAAAATATTGCTTCCCAATTCAAATGGGGGATCAGCAGTAATGTTAAGAATGACGCACTGAATAGGAACAGCAATGCGAGACTGTCCAGACTCAGGCTGAAACTGTCAATATGAAAGGAGGATCGTAATCAGAGGGAATGGGTACAGAGGTGTCTCTGGCAACTAGGACATCAACCTGAATTGGGGAACTATAACAGAACAATGAATGCTGGAAGTGCCCAGAATATGGTCAACATGTATTTTAGATGTGCCTCAAATTATTATTATGGAATGATTTGTCTTCAATGGATTAACAAGGTTTTTTGAAATTACATATGACACAGCATGATGGCTCAGTGGTTCTCACTGCTGCCTCACAGCGCCAGGGACCAGGGTTCAATTCCAGCCTCGGGCAACTGTCTGTGTAGAGCTTGTACATTCTCCCCATGTCTGCGTGTGTTTCCTCCGGGTGCTCCGGTTTCCTCCCACAATCTAAAGATATGCAGCTCAGGTGAATTAGCCATGCTAAATTGCCCATGGTGTTCAGGGATGTGTAGGTTAGGTGCATTAGCCATGGGTAATAGGGAATGGGTCTGGATGGGTTACTCTTCAGAGGGTCGCTGTGGATGTGTTGGGTCAAATTGCTTGTTTCCACACTGTGGGGATTCTATGATCCAAGGTTTGGAAAGAGAAGTTGGTGATAATGATCAGGGAGAGGAAATTATACTAATTACAAAAACCTGCAGACCAGTAATGGATATTTTTGCTGGAGACTTGTTCAATTGCATTGTGTTAGACAGTGGATGCACATTCACAGTGTGTGGCATGGATTACTTAAAATGTTACATGGAATCTTTTACATAGAATATAGAAAAATACAGCACAGAACAGGCCCTTCAGCCCACGATGTTCTGCTGAGGATTAATCTTAATCTAAATTAAAATAATTTAACCTATGCACCCCCTCAATTCACTACTGTCCATGTGCATGTCCTTCAGTCGCTTGAATGTCCCTAATGACTCTGCTTTCACCACCACCGCTGGCAATGCATTCCATACAATCACAACTCTCTGCATAAAGAACCTACCTCTGATGTCTCCTCTATACCTTCCTCCTAACACTTTAAAACTATGACCCCTCGTGCCAGTCAATCTTGCCCTGGGGAAAATTCTCTGCCTTTTGTCTTAATCCATGCCTCTCATTACCTTGTACTCCCCAATCAGGTCTCCTCTCTTCCTCCTTCTCTCTAGAAAGAAAAGTCCGAGCTCAGTCAACCTCTCTTTGTAAGACAAGCCCTCCAGTCCAGGCAGCATCCTGGTAAACCTTCTTTGCACCCTCTCCAAAGCCTCCATATCCTTCTTATAATAGGGCGACCAGAACTGGACACAATATTCCAAGTGTGGTCTCACCAGGGACTTGTAGAGCTGTAGCAAAACCTTGTGGCTCTTAAACTCAATCCCCCTGTTAATGAAAGCCAAAACACCATTTGCTTCCTTAACAACCCTACTCATTTGGGTGGCAACTTTGAGGGATCTATGCACTTGAACACCAAGATCCCGCTGTTCCTCCACACTGCCAAGAATCCTGTCTCTAATCCTATATTCAGCATTCAAGTTCGACCTTCCAAAATGCATCACTTCGCATTTATCCAGGTTCAACTCCATCTGCCACCTCTCAGCCCAGCTTTGCATCCTATCTATGTCATGGTGCAGCCTGTTAACAGCCTTTGATACTATCAATGGCACTTCCAACCTTTGTATCATCGGCAAATTTACTAACCCATCCTTCAATCTCCTCATCCAAGTCATTTATAAAAACTACAAAGAGCAGAGGCCCAAAAACAGAGCCCTGCGGGACACCACTCAACACTGTCCTCCAGGCAAAATACTTTCCATCTACAACCACTCTCTGCCTTTTGTCGGCCAACTAATTCTGAATCCATACAGCCAAATCTTTCTGCCCATACCTCCTGACTTTGTGAATGAACCTTCCATGGGGAACTTTATCAAATGCCTTGCTGAAGTCCAGATACACCACATCCATTGCCTGACCTTCATCAACCTGTCTCGTCACCTCCTCAAAGAACTCAATAAGATTTGTGAGGCATGACCTGCCCTGCACAAAGCCATGCTGACTGCTTTTAATCAAACTGATACTTTTCCAAATAGTCATAAATCCTATCCCTCAGAATTCTTTCCAAAACCTTGCTGAACACAGACGTTAGACTGACTGGTCTGTAATTGCCAGGGATTTCCTTATTACCTTATTTGAAAAGAGGAACAACATTCGCCTCCTTCCAAACCTCCAATACGAATCCTGTGGAGAGTGAGGAAGCAAAGATCTTCTCCAGTGGGTTAGCAACCTCCTTTCTCACTTCCCTGAACAACCTAGGATAAATCTGGTCTGGCCCTGGGGAATTATCAATCTTAATGCTTGCCAAAATTTCCAGCACACCAACTTCCTAAATCTTGATCTGTTCACGCCTGTTTCCTAGCTCCTCAAAGTTCTCATTCACAACAAGGTGCCTTTCCTTAGTGAAAACCAAAGCAAAAAACTCATTTAGGGCTTCCTCTATCTGTTCAGACTCCACGTACAAGTTCCCTCTGCTATCCCTGATCGGCCCTGCCTTCTCCTGATCATTCTCTTATTCCTCATGTAAGAGTAAAATGCCTTTGGGTTCTCCCTAATCCTTCCTGCCAAGCCTGTTTCTCCTCAGTCCATTTCTGAGCTCCTTTCAAGTAAGCTGTAATCCTCTAAAGCTGTGCTAGATCCTTGCTTCCTCCACTTTACGTGAGCTGCCTTCTTCCTTTTGACAAGAAGCTCCTCTGTTCTCACCATCCAAGGTTCCTTAATCTTACCCCTTCTTACCTGTCTCAGAGGAACAAATTTGTGCATCACTCACATCAACTGCTCCTTAAACAGTCTCCACATGTCTGCTGTGCCTTTTCTGTGGAACAATTGCTCCCAATCTGTACTTCCCAACTCCTGATTGATAGCATCATAATTTCCTTTTCCCCAATTTAATATTATCCCTTTGTAACAGCTTCTTTCCCTCTCCAAAGCCACGGTAAATGTGAAGCAGTTGTGGTCACTGTCATCAAAGTGTTCTCCCACCGTGAGATCTGACACCTGTCCTGGCTTATAGACGAGCACCAAATCCAAAATGGCCTCTCCACTCGTTGGCCTGTCTACATACTGAGTAAGGAAACCCTCCTGAACACACCTGACAAAAACGGTTCCATCCAAACCATCTGCACTTAGGAGGTTCCAGTCAATATTGGGAGTGTTGAAGTCACCATAACAATAACCCTGCTACATCTGCATTTTTCCTAAATCTGCCAGCCTATGAGTTCTTCACTGCTGTTAGGGGGTCTGTAGAAAACCCCCAATGCGGTGGCTGCTCTCTTGCTGCCCCTAACTTCCACCCATACTGACTCAGTAAACAAAGCTTCCTCAACAACCTTCGTTTCTGTAGCTGTGACGCACCCTCTGATTAGCAATGCTTTATTATAATAATAGAGATCAAAGTAAGATTGAGGAATTTGAGAGGTCACCTGGGGCACTTCAAATTTCAGGATGACAAAGTGTTGAAACTCTCCCCACCACCCCCTCCCTCCCCCCACCCCCTACACCCTCACCCCACACCCCCAAAATCACTGTAAAGTAGCTGAGGCAAACCAGTTAACCAGTTAATCAGTTAACCAGTTAATCAGCATAGACATAGTATTAACTGAAATAGCTTTATCGATGTGCGGAACATCTACTAACAGGGTAGAACTGCCTATGGAATGTAGCAAAGTAATTGTTTTTGGGAAGTCAGTGGATCTACAGTTCACACAATCTAGACATTATTATATCCCTTTAACAAGACCTAACTTCCCTAATCAATATATTAAAGAGGTGCAATTGGAAGTTTAAATAGGAAAAAAGTCTAGTTATTTTAAAACTTATCAGTAATTTTCTCCATTCAATCTATGACTCATTTACATAAACCTAGAGGTGTAGTGGACAACGAAGAGGGTTACCTCGGATTACAATGGGATCTTGATCAGATGGGCCAATGGGCTGAGAGGTGGCAGATGGAGTTTAATTTAGATAAATGCGAGGTGCTGCATTTTGGGAAAGCAAATCTTAGCAGGACTTATACACTTAACGGTAAGGTCCTCAGGAGTGTTGCTGAACAAAGAGACCTTGGAGTGCAGTTCATTGCTGTTTGAAAGTGGAGTTGCAGGTAGATAGGATAGTGAAGAAGGCGTTTAATATGCTTTCCTTTAATGGTCAGACGATTGAGTACAGGGAGTTGGGAGGTCATGTTGCGGCTGTACAACGCATTGGTTTGGCCACGTTTGGAATATTGCGTGCAATTCTGGTCTCCTTCCTATGAGAAAGATGTTGTGAAACTTGAAAGGGTTCAGAAAAGATTTACAAGGATGTTGCCAGGGTTGGAAGATTTGAGCTATAGGGAGAGGTTGAATAGGCTAGGGCTGTTTTTCCTGGAGCTTCGGAGGCTGAGGGGTGACCTTATAGAGGTTTACAAAATCATGAGGAGCATGGATAGGATAAATAGACAAAGTCTTTTCCCTAGGGTGGGGGAGTCCAGAACACGAGGGCATGGGGCTAGAGTGAGAGGGGAAAGATATAAAAGAGACCTAAGGGGCAACTTTTTCACACAGAGGGTGGTATGTATATGGAATGAGTTGCCTGACGAAGTGGCGGAGTCTGGTACAATTGCAACATTTAAAAGGTATCTGGATGGGTATATGAAAGGAAAGGTTTGGAGGGATATGGGCTGGGTGCCGGCAGGTGGGACTAGATTGGGTTGGGATATCTGATTGGCATGGATGAGTTGGACCGAAGGGTCTGTTTCTGTGCTGTACAACTCTATGACTCTCGAAGTGGAGGTCTCAGCACTGACTCCTGTGGGAAACCACACATTACATTCTGACAAATAGAAAATGACCAACTCTTGTCCATTTTCTGTTTGCTGCCGGTCAGCCAATCATCTATCTGTATCAATATGTTATCCCCTACACCATCAGCTTTTATTTTCTACAATAGCCTTTGATTATCAAATGCCTTCTAGAAATCTAAGTAGGATCCATCCACTGGTTCCTTTTCATCCACAGCTCATTTTACTTTCTCAAAGAACTTCATAACTTGGTTAATCATGGTTTCTCTTTCACAAAACCATTGATTTTCTTAATTATCTTGAAATTTTTGAAGTATTTTGCTATACTGTCTTAGTTATAGCACCCAACATTTTCCCTGAGACAGATGTTAAATTAATTGGCCTGCAGTTTCCTCCTTTCTGCTATTTTCCCTTTTTGAACAAAGCAGTCATACTCACTATATTTCAATCTAATAGAAACTTCCCCAAATTTTGGGAATGTTGGAAAATTAAAACTGCACATTAACTATTTCATTGGAAGCGCCTTTTGAGGACCCTGACATTGCAATGGAACAATGGAGTATGAGATGCCACTTAAAATCTTAGTAAATCAACCAACACAGAAATGAACATCTTCCTAAGGGTCTCACAGCAGATAGTCAGGGTTTACCTTTCATTTCAATTATGTTTTGGGTGAAATTCAACCATTCCCTTGGACAATTAGTCCCCAGCTTTTTTTAAATTATTCAGTCACAGGATGAGGGCTTTTCTGGCTGATGCTAAATTTCCCATAGTGTTAGGTGCGTTAGTCAGAGGAAAATGGGTCTGGGTGGGTTACTCTTCGGAGGGTTGATGTGGACTTGTTGGGCCAAAAGGCCTGTTTCCAGACTGTAGAGAATCTAATTCCCTACTTATGCGTAGGCCAGACCAGGTAAGGATGGCAGTTTCTTTTCCTAAAGAACATTGGTGAACCAGATGGATTTTTCTGACAATCGATTCATGATCATTATCGACTCTTAATTCCAGATTTTTTATTAAATTCAAAACCACCAGCTGTTGCAGCAGGATTTGAACCCAAGGCACCCAGAGCATTACCTGGGTCTCTGTATGGAATGAGCTGCCAGAGGAAGTGATGACATCAGGTACAATTACAACATTTAAAAGGTGTCAGGATGGATGTGTGAATAGGAAGAGTTTAGGGGGATATGGGCTAAATGCTGGCAAGTGGGACTAGATCAGATTGGGATGTCTGGTCAGTGCAGACGAGTTGATTGAAGGGCCTGTTTTTGTGCTGAGGGAGTCTATAACAGCCCAATGATAATACTCTGGGAGCTTGAGGGCAGACTGTACTTAGTTGCACATTTTCTGAGTATGTGGACACCCTGCATGCTGACAGAAGGACATTCCTTAAGGCTGGAATTTTGAAGAAATGTTGGCAAATTTAATAGCATCATATAAGGCCATCAGAAGAAAGGTTTAATCCAGGGGACATGGTATATTCCAAAGGTGATGGGCAGAAGGAGCTGAACAGTACATGCAGGATTCTAGGTAGCAATGGAAAACAGTAACTTTTCATGCATGGTTAGGCTGCATTCCTCAAGGTTAATTGATGAGGCTCCAGGCATTTCACATACAGCCATATATTGCAGAATTATGTGGACCAGATTATCACAGATGCAGGATTGACTCCATGTGAGTAAAGTGATATTGAGGCCTGGGACAATACTTTGTCCCCCCAGGACAATGATCAAAGGTTGGGACCAAAGGTTTGGAAATTTACACAAATGTACCAGTGGACATTTCCAGGGGTAGAGCTGTTGTGTGTTGTACAGAGCTCAGAAAAACAGTAACCCTTTAAGACAGCTAGTTGACATTGAGACACTCTAGAGTAAGAGATTTCCACTTACTTTGTATTCAGCTCTCAGCCATTCAGTCAGCAGTTGGCCTGTCTATCAGTGTTCCAGTGAGTCAGTTAGTCAACTATGTATTGACTACAATAGTGATCTAAGTAAGCACATAACCCAGACTGTATATATAAGTCTAACATGTCATAATAGTATACATAGTTGTTAATAAATTTCCACATCCATGAGTCAATATTAACACAACTCACATAGTCGCAAATGTTTACAGAATGGAAGGAGACTCATTGTGTCCTTACCAGTCAACACAGATCTGACCACACTTCTCCTATTTTCCAGCTCTTGGCCTGAAGCCCTGGAGTCTATGGCAACACAAGTGACTATCTAAATACTGCTTAAATATTATGAGATTTTCTGATTCATTCACCCTTTCAGGCAATGAGTTCCAGATTCCCAGCTCCCTCAGGATATGCAGAAATTAGAAAAAACATTCACCTCACCTCTTCTCATAGCCTTCCACTTCTTAACTTAAATCTATGACTACTAGTTTTCACTCCTCCAGTATTGGAAAAAGCATTTTCCTATCCACTTTATCTATGCCATTCAAAATATTGACTGTGAATACTATTGTTCAAGTATTTAGATGGGTTAGTTTTTGTCCAATGTGTGCAGGAGGGTATCCTGACACAGTATGTAGACTGGCCAACAAGGGGTGAGGCTACATTAGATTTGGTACTGGGTAATGAACCCGGCCAGGCATTACATTTGGAGGTAGGCAAGCATTTTGGTGATAGTGACCACAATTTGGTCACATTTACTTTAGTGATGGAAAGGGATAGGTATATACCACAGTGCAAGAGTTATTGTTGGGGGAAAGGCAATTATGATGTGATTAGGCAAGATTTAGGATGCATAGGATGGGGAAGGAAACTACAGGGAATGGGCACAATTGAAATGTGGAGTTTATTCAAGGACCAGCGACTGTGTGTCCTTGATAGGTATGTATCTGCCAGGCTGGGAGGAAGTGGTCAAGCACAGGAGCTGTGATTTACTAAGGAAGTTGAATCTCTTGTCGAGAGGAAGAAGGCGGCTTATGTTAGGATGAGATGTGAAGGCTCAGTTAGGGCACTTGAGAGTTACAAGTTAACCAGGAAAGACCTAAAGAGAGAGCTAAGAAGAGCCAGGAGGAGACATGAAAAGTAATTGGCGGATGGGGTCAAGAAAAACCCTAAAGCTTTCTAGAGATATATCAGGAATAAAAAGAATAACTAGAATAACATTAGGGCCAATCAAGCATAGTTGTGGGAAGCTGTGCGTGGAATCAGAGAAGATAGGGAAAGTGCTAAATGAATACTTTTCATCCGTATCCACACTAGAAAAAGACAATGTGGTCGAGGAGAATACTGAGATACAAGCTACTAGACTAGGTGGGATTGAGGTTCACAAGGAGGAGGTGTTAGCAATCTTGGAAAGTGTAAAAACAGATAAGTCCCCTGGGCCAGATGGGATTTATCTGAGGATTCTCTGGGAAGCCAGGGATGAGATTACAGCGCCTTTGGCTTTCATCTTTATGTCATTATTGTCTCCAGAAATAGTGCTAGAAGACTGGAGAATAGCAAATGTTGTCCCCTTGTTCAAGAAGGGGAGTTGAGACAACCCTGGAAATGATAGACCTGTGAGCCTTACTTCGGCAGTGGGTAAAGTGTTGGAAAGGGTTATCGGAGATAGGATTTATAAACATCTAGAGAGAAATAAGTTAATTAGGGAATAGTCAACACGGTTTTGTGAAGGGTAGGATATGCCTCACAAATCTTATTGAATTCTTTGAGAAGGTGTCCAACAGGTAGATAAGAGTAAATCAGTTGATGTGGTGTATATGAATTTCAGTAAGGCATTTGGTAAGGTTCCCCATGGTAGGCTATTGCACCAAATACGGAGGCCTGAGATTGAAGGTGATTTAGCGGTTTGGATCAGAAATTGGCTAGCTCAAAGAAGACAGAGGGTGGTGGTTGATGGAAAATATTCATCCTGGATTTCAGTTACTATTGTGTACCACAAGGATCTGTTTTGGGTCCACTACTGTTTGTCATTTTTATAAGTGACCTGGATGAAGGCATAGAAGGATGGGTTAGTAAATTCACAGATGATACTAAGGGCGGTGGCATTGTGGATAGTGACAAAGGATGCCGTGGGTTACGAGGGACATAGATAAGCTGCAGAGCTGAGCTGAGACGTGGCAAATGGAGTTTAATGTGGAAAAGTGTGAGGTAATTCACTTTGGAAGGAGTAACAGAAATGCAGAGTACTGGGCTAATGGTAAGATTCTTGGTAGTGTAGGTAAGCAGAGTGATCTCAGTGTCCAGGTATCCAGATCCTTGAAAGTTGCCAACCAGGTTGATAGGGTTGGATAGCAGCTGAACAAAACTCTGTTGCGGCCAGATTTTGAGTATTGCATACAGTTCTGGTCACCACATTATAGGAAGGATGTGGAAGCTTGGAAAGGTTTCAAAGGAGATTTACCAGGATGTTCCTTGCAAGGAGGGAAGGTCTTATGAAGAAAGACTGAGGGATTTGAGGTTGTTTTCATTAGAGGGAAGACTGAGAGGTGACTTAATTGAGACAGGGTGGACAGTGAGAGCCTTTTTCCTTGGATGGCGATGGCTAGCACAAGGGGACATAGCTTTAAATTGAGGGGTGATAGATATAGGACAGATGTCAGAGGTAGTTTCTTTACACAGAGGGTAGTGGAATGCCATGGTTGCAATAGTAGTAGACCAACTTTAAGAACGTTTAAATAGTCATTGAATAGGCATATGGACGAGAATCGAATAGTGTATGTTCGATGTGCTTCAGATTGGTTCACAGATCGGCGCAACATCGAGGGCCGAAGGGCCTGTACTGCGCTGTAATGTTCTATGTTTCGATGTTCTACCTTAACCAACTCTATCATATGCCCTCTCAATCTTCACTGCTGCACAGAAAACATTCCCAACCTATCCAATCTTTCCTCATAGCTCTGGCCCTCCATCCCAGGCAATGTCCTGGTGAATTCCTTCTGTACCTTCTCCAGTGCAATCACTTCCTTCCCACAGTGTGGTAACCAGAACTGCACACAATATTCCAGCTGGGGCCTAAACAGCGTTTTATTGAGATGTGGTTTATGTTACGTGAGCTAACATATTGAAAACCACAAAAGGTACATCAGATTGAACTTTATCAGGATGTCTTTTGATTGACAAAAGAATCATAAGTAACATGATGAAACTTTCTTTATGCGGGGAGCTGTTACAATGTGGTGAGCACTGTCTGAATGCCATGATGTGGAGGTGCCAGGGTTGGATTGAGGTGAACAAAGTCAGAAGTCACATGACACCAGGTTATAGCCCAACAGATTGATTTAGAATAACAAGCTTTTGGAGCACTGCCCCTGCGTCAGGTGATGTTGAAGCATCACACAGAGACCTTGTGATTTCAAATAAACCTGTTGGACTATAACCTAGTGTCATGTGACTTCTGACATTGGAAGGGCATTGGAAGCAGATTCTGTTCAAAATGGTGAAAAAAGAATTAAATAAACGCTTGAAGAGAAGAGTACTGTGGGACTTATTGAACAGCCCTGCAAAAGACCAACATCAACATGATGGACAGAGTGGCCTCATTCTGAGTTGCACCATTCTGTGATAGTTTACAATCAATGAAAAGCCACCCCCACCTTCTCAAGGGGCAATTAGGAACTGGCAATAACTGCTGGCTCAGCCAGCGACACCCACATCCTGTGAATGAGTAATGAAGAAAATGATGCAGGGATCTGAAAATTATCCCTGTTTTCTTTAAAGTCCTACCTTTCCCTCTGCAAGTGATGCTACACTCAGGGGCAGCACTGGATCTGGAAGATGATGATTGGAAATTGCTGTGACTATTTATTGGCCTGCATCAGCACATTAACATCGTAGGTGAAAACTAATAATGGAAACTGGCAGCATTGAGGGTGATAGCTGACCTACACTGATCCCAGCATCTCTCCAAATCCTTCCATCTTCCTACTCGCTCTGTCAAAATTAGAGGAGTAACGTAGATTTAGGGGAAGTTGGATAAGTCAATGGGGGAGAACGGAATAGAAAGGTCTGGTGATGGGGTGAGATGACAAGGAATGGGAGGAAGCTCATGTGGAACATAAACACTGGTATTAGAGAGCCAATGTCCTGTTTATGTGCTGTGCATCCCCTGTCAGGTTAATTTAAGAGATTTGGACAAGGCAGGAGAAACAGCTGCATACAGAGGCTCGAGGTTTTCGAATTCAGTTTCTGTGTTTCTGTTGACAGTCAAGATTAAACAGGACAGAGAGAGAAACAGATGAAGGAAAAAGGGATTGGAGGGCCATGGTGACCCAAGTCAATTAAATATGATTGGAACACAGCTCACTTGCAGGAGGAAGGAAGAGCAGGATTGGTTGTTCCGAATATATCATGGGAATGTGCTTCCAAGAGCAAGAATGCCAGTAAAACAGAGAACACAGATTGAAGAAAATTGGCAAGCAAATCAGGGAGAGATGAAGAGAGGATTTTGATGCAGTGAGTGGTGGTGATCTGGAGCACGCAGTCTGAAGGGGAAGTGGAGGCAGATTCAATTGCAACTTTCAAAAAAAGGAATTGAAAGGGAAGAAGAAAGTGCAGCACTTTGAGAATAGAGCAGGGAAGTGAAACCAATTTGACAGCTCTTTGAATCAATCAGCACAGACCCAATGCTGATTTACTGTGCGTAAGATTCGCAGATAATAGTAGTTTTGCTTCAGCTGTCACGAGTTCAATGGATACATAGAGGGGGTCAGTGCTGGGGATACCGTTCAGATCCACACAGGGAAAGGAATTTAGACGTAGCCTTTGGATTCCTCTCAGGGGGACGTTCACTGCAGCACTGTAGCTCAGAAGCACGTTAGGCCCAGATTGACTTCAGAGGCAGTCTCCAATTAGCTGATTCTATTCTGAGTGAGAATGTAATTACTCGCCTCTATGTCACTTGGGAAAGGGCAAATAGAAAGAGAGTTACATTTACATAGCACCTTTCACAACCTCAGGAGATTTCAACATGCTTTCCAGCCAATTAAATACGTTTTCAAAATAAAGTCACTGTTGCAATGTAGGAAAAGCAGTAGCCAATTTGTGCACAGCAAGATCCAATATGTACGTTAGAGGATCTTCGAACCTGTTTGTAAATGAATACACCAAGTCTAGCTTACCACAGAGCTAACACAAACAGAAATTGTTGGAAAAGCTCAGCAGGTCTGGCAACATCAGTGAGGAGAAATCAGTTAACATTTTGGGTCTGGTGACCCTTCCTCAGCACTGATGATAGCTAGGAAAATGTTTATATGCAGAAGATAGGGTGGGGGGAGGGGGTAAGGAGTAAATGACAGGTGGGGATAGAACCCGAAGAGAGAGAAGGACAGTTGAACAGACAAAGGAGTGGATAACGATCAGGCTGGGAGGGTTCATAGCTGTTAATGGAGACTGTGAGTGACTAACAGTAGGGATGTGCTCTAAGGAAGAGTCACTCAACCTGAAACGTTAACTCTGATTTCTCCTCACAGATGCTGCCAGACTTGCTGAGCTTTTCCAGCAACTTCTGTTTTTGTTTCTGATTTACAGCATCTACAATTCTTTCTGTTTACACAGAGCTAACATGTCCACTCTGAACAATCCCGCCCCAGTGCTAGCTGGCTGTTCTTCAGTAAATACTGACTTATCATGACAGACCAATGGGGAGGATGGGACTCGAACCCAGGTCTTTGGGTCTGAACGTATAGTCACAATCACTATGTCTGTTCACTTTTGCAAAAACCAATAACCAAATTTAACCTGGGGATAATACACATTAGTGTAATTCTCTCATCAATACTCAATGCCTGTTTATGCAGACTAAAATTAGAATTCCTGCTAAAATTATGCAATGCACTAATCAGATTTCAGCTGGAATACTGTGACCAAGGAAAGATATACTGACATTGGAGACAGTCCAGAGAAGGCTCACTGGCTGATTCTGTGAATAGAAGGATTTCCTTCTGAGAAGAAGTTGAGTAGGTGAGGCTTATGGAGTGATTGAGTCAGCAATACAGCACAGAAACAGACCCTTTGGTCCAACTCATCCATACCAACCAAGCTTCCAAATTGAAAGTGAGAGGAAATTTTATTGAAACATTAAGACTCTTCGGAGGTTTGACAAGGTAGAAGTGGAAAGGCTGGTTCCACTTCTGGGAGAGTCTAGAACCAGAAGGTATTGTCTCAGATTAAGATGTTGCCCATTTAAGGCAGAGATGAGGAGGAAGAGTTTTCCCTCAGAGGGGAGTGAATCTGTGGAACTCTTTACTGCAGAGAGCTGGGTTATTGAGTATATTCAAGGCTGAGATATACAGATTTTTAATCAGTAAGGGGGGGATTGAGGGTTATGGGAGGCAGGAAATTGGAGTAGAGGATTATCAGATCAATCATGATTTCAATGAATGACTGAGTGGACATAGATGGGCGGAATGGTCTATTTCTGTTCCTACGTTTTAAGTTCTTGTTCCCTTCAAATACTAGATATTTAATATTCATTAACGAAGCCTGTTAGATAATAACAAATAAAGTGATAAATGAGTAGACAATTTCTTTTTCTGAAGCGATGTTGGGTGAGGTGGATGAATTCAGCCAGGCTTCCATCAGGATACCTGCTGTATGTCAGGTCCTTTGGATTTGAGTCGATTTGATGGTGGATATCCTGGAAGATCAGCAGTCAGAGAGGATCAGCCGACAACAGGAAAAAACAGCAGCTCAGATATGGAACTCAAATGTGAATTGCAATTTTATTGACTCTGATGAAACTTCAGTCTTCCCTTCTCGATCATTTCCATTTCAGACAAGTGAAACATCAATTGACATCCCAGGAGAGTCACCGATTGGGAAAGTAGATGAAAAACTCCTCCAGCAGCATTAAAAATGAGTCAGATCTCTCAACAACTTGTTATCAGGAGAAAGTCATCCATTTCAATGCTCTAAGTCCCTAATCTAATCTATTTCAATTCGAATTAATAAGTGTGATACATGACTTAATCACAGAGCAATAAATCTGTATCAGTCACTTTGTTTTACAATTAAAAGACTAGAGAGTCCTGGCGATCTGTCAAGGACACAGCTCAGATTTGGTGTAAGTTCCTCAGTTTATCTACTGCTGCAATCCTCATTGTGCTTTTGTTTCACCCTGAGTATTGTCTTGACAAGTCTAAAACTTTCCTGGTCAGCTTTCCATCCTCTGAACTGTTTAAATCTAAGTTCTGTACTGTATAAATGAGTTGTAAATTTGCACAAAGGTCCAGCCTCCAATCACCCCTTGTCATTGCTGATCTGTCTCAGTTCTGTTGATATTCTGTTGATCTGCTTCAGCCCCACCCTCCAATTTCACAGTTCCTCCAATTCTAGATTCTCAGGCCTCTCAGATTTTAACAGCTCCATCACTAGAAACCATGCATTAGCTGCTGTGTGTCCTTTCTTAGCCTCGCTGCCTCTTATTCTTGCTCTATCCTGTAAAATATTCTTTTAATCTGCCATCTTACCATGCTCTTGGTCATGTAATCAAATTGGTGGAAGCACCCAGTAAATTGGCTGACCAACCCAAGGCTCACTCAGATGATCCCTGGTATGGAGGCATTGTCTAATGAACAAAGGTTAGACAGGTTGAGACTCTACCCATTGGAGTTTAGAAGAATGAGAGGAGATCTCATTGAAAGATATTGGACCCTAAGTGACTTGACAGGTGTTTCCCCTCATAGGAAAATCTCAGACCAGAGGGCACAGTCTCAGAATAAAGGGTTACCAATTTCAGACTGAGATGGTCCAGTGTCTTTGGAACTCCTTGCCACAGAGAGCTTTGGGGGCAGGGTCCTTGTGTATATTTAAAGCTGACGTGGGTTCTTGACCAGCCAGGGTATCAACAGCAGTGGGGAAAGGGAAAGAAAGTGGATGTGAAGAATGTCAGATCAGCCATGATAGTATTGAATGGCAGAGAACCATTGAGGGGCCGAATGGCCCCCCTCCTGATCCTATTTCTTACGGTCGTGTGGTGTAACCCCAGTAAAAAGCTTTCAGTTTTAACACTCTGCAGAACCCTGCCACTTGGTCTACTCTTATGATCCTCATTAAAATCCTCTCTTTGACCACAGTATTGGTCACCTGACTAAATGGAAGACAGACTTGTCAATGGGAGGAATTCAGGAAGGTTCCTAAAAGAAAGTAACAAAATATGCAGATCCAGAAAGATTACACTCTGGAATTCTGTGTAATGATTGGAAAATATTTTATCTGGTTCCAAAGTGTATGGTGAAAATGAAATTAGTGGCAAAACATGACACATCGCAGCCGAATATAAGACTCTCCATGATAATATTCTGTCTGTGTCACACTGACCCCAGAGTGAGACTCTCCATTATAGCACTCTCTCTCTGTGTCACACTGACCAGCAATGAGAGACTCTCCATTAAAACTCTCTCTCCTTCTCTCTCTGTGTGTGTCTCACTGATCCCCAGTGTGAGATCTCCATTATAACACTCTCTCTCTGTTTTCACACTGACCCCCAATGTGAGACTCTCCATTATAACACTCTGTGTGTCACACTGACCCCCAGTGTGAGACTCTCCATTATAACACTCTGTGTGTGACACTGACCCCCAATGTGAGACTCTCCATTATAACACACTCTCTCTGTGTCACTGACCCCCAGTGTGAGACTCTCCATTATAACACTCTGTGTGTCACACTGACATCAGTGTGAGACTCTCCATTATAACACTCTGTGTGTCACACTGACCCCCAGTGTGAGACTCTCCATTATAACACTCTCTCTGTTTTCACACTGACCCCCAATGTGAGACTCTCCATTTTCACACTCTGTGTGTCACAATGACCCCCAGTGTGAGACTCTCCATTATAACACTCTCTTTCTGTGTCACACTGACCCCGGTGTGCGACCCTCCATTATAACACATTCTCTCTTTGTCACACCGACCCCAGTGTGAGACTTACCATTATAACACTCTCTTTCTGTCGCACTGATCCCCAGTGTGAGACTCTCCATTATAACACTCTGTGTGTGTGTGTCACACTGACTCCAAGTGTGAGACTCTCCATTATAACACTTTCTCTGTGTGTGTGTCACACTGACCCCAGTGTGAGACTCTCCATTATAACACTTTCTCTCTGTCACACTGACTGTCATTGTGAAACTCTCCATTATAACACTCTCTCTCTGTGTCACATTGGCCCCAGGGTGAGACTCTCCATTATAACACTCTCTGTCTCTGTCACACTGACCCCCAGTGTGTGAGACTCTCCATTATAACTGTGTGTGTGTGTCACACTGATCCCCAGTGTGAGACTCTCCATTATAACACTCTCTCTCTCTGTTTTCACAGTGACCCCAGTGTGAGACTCTCCATTATAACACTCTCTCTCTATTTTCACACTGACCCCAATGTGAGACTCTCCATTATAACACACTCTCTCTTTGTCACACTGATCCCCAGTGTGAGACTCTCCATTATAACACACTCTCTTTGTGTCAAACTGACCCCAGCGTGAGACCCTCCATTATAACACTCGCTCTCTCTGTCACACTGATCCCCAGTGTGAGACTCTCCATTAAAACACTCTCTATGTGTGTGTCACACTGACATCAGTGTAAGACTCTCCATTATAACACTCTCTCTCTGTTTTCACACTGACCCCCAGTGTGAGACTCTCCATTATAACACTCTCTCTGTGTCACATTGACCCCAGTGTGAGACTCTCCATTATAACACTCTCTCTTTCTCTGCCACACTGACCCCCAGTGTGAGTCTCTCCATTATAACACACTCTCTCTTTGTCACATTGATCCCCAGGGTGAGACTCTCCATTATAAAACTCTCTCTGTGTCACACTGGCCCCAGTGTGAGACTCTCCATTATAACACTCTCTCACTCTGTCACACTGACCCCCAGTGTGTGAGACTCTCCATTATAACACTCTCCTCTGTTTCACACTGACCCCCAATGTGAGACTCTCCATTATAACACTCTCTCTGTGTCACACTGACCCCCAGTGTGAGACTCTCCATTATAACACTCTTTGTGTCACACTGACCCCAGTGTGAGACTCTCCATTATAATACTCTCTCTCTGTGTCACACTGACAAGCAGTGTGAGACTCTCAATTAAAACACTTTCTCTCTCTCTGTCTCTCACTGACCCCAGTGTGAGACTCTCCATTATAACACTCTCTCTCTCTCTCTGTGTCTCACTGACCCCAGTGTGAGACTCACCATTATAACACTCGCTCTCTCTGTCACACTGATCCCCAGTGTGAGACTCTCCATTATAACACTCTCTCTCTGTGTCACACTGACCCCAATGTGAGACTCTCCATTATAACACTCTCTGTGTATGTGTCACACTGACCCCAGTGTGAGGCTCTCCATTATAACACTCTCTCTCTGTGTCACACTGATCCCCAGTGTGAGACTCTCCATTATAACACTCTCTCTTTCTCTGCCACACTGACCCCCAGTGTGAGTCTCACCATTATAACACTCGCTCTCTCTGTCACACTGACCCCAGTGTGAGAATCTCCATTATAACACTCGCTCTCTGTCACACTGATCCCCAGGGTGAGACTCTCCATTATAACACTCTCTCTCTTGGTCACACTGACCCCAGTGTGAGACTCTCCATTATAACACTCTCTCTCTTTGTCACATTGATCCAAAGTGTGAGACTCTCCATTATAACACTCTCTCTCTGTCACACTGACCCCAGTGTGAGACTGTCCATTATAACACTCTCTTTCTGTGTCACACTGACCCCCTGTGTGAGACTCTCCATTATAAGACTCTCTCTCTGTGTCACTTGACCACCAGTGTGAGACTCTCCATTATAACACTCTCTCCCTCTGTGTCACACTGGCGCCAGTGTGAGACTCTCCATTATAACACTCTCTCCCTCTGTGTCACACTGGCGCCAGTGTGAGACTCTCCATTATAACACTCTCTCCCTCTGTGTCACACTGGCGCCAGTGTGAGACTCTCCATTATAACACTCTCTCCCTCTGTGTCACACTGGCGCCAGTGTGAGACTCTCCATTATAACACTCTCTCCCTCTGTGTCACACTGGCGCCAGTGTGAGACTCTCCATTATAACACTCTCTCCCTCTGTGTCACACTGGCGCCAGTGTGAGACTCTCCATTATAACACTCTCTCCCTCTGTGTCACACTGGCGCCAGTGTGAGACTCTCCATTATAACACTCTCTCCCTCTGTGTCACACTGGCGCCAGTGTGAGACTCTCCATTATAACACTCTCTCCCTCTGTGTCACACTGGCGCCAGTGTGAGACTCTCCATTATAACACTCTCTCCCTCTGTGTCACACTGGCGCCAGTGTGAGACTCTCCATTATAACACTCTCTCCCTCTGTGTCACACTAACAGAGAGTGTGTAACAGAGAGTGTAAACAGAACTGTAACAGAATGTGCATAACAGAGCATTCTGTAAGAAAGTGTGTGTAACAGAGTGTGTAACACAGCAATGTGTCGCAGAGTGTGTGTAACAGAATGTGTAATAGAGAGTGTATAACAGAGTGTGTGTCACAGAGAGTGTAACAGAGCAGTGTGTCACAGAGTGTGTATCACAGAGAGTGCGTCGCAGAGAGTGTGTCACAGAGCAGTGTGTAAGCGAGTGTGTATAACAGAGAGTGTGTAACAGAGAGTGTAAACAGAACTGTAACAGAATGTGCATAACAGAGCATTCTGTAAGAAAGTGTGTGTAACAGAGTGTGTAACACAGCAGTGTGTAATAGAGTGCAAGTAACAGAGAGTGTTTAACAGAGCAGTGTGTAAGATGGCATGTAACAGAGATTGTGTAACAGAGAGTATGTAACAGAGTGTCTGTAACAGAGCAGTGTATAATAGAGAGTGTGTAACCGAGCAGTGTGTCACAGAGAGTGTGTAACCGAGTGTGGGTATCAGAGAGTGTGTAACAGACAGTGTTTAACAGAGGAGTGTGTAAGGGAGTGTGTATCAGAGAGTGTGTAACAGAGCAGAGTTAACAGAGCAGAGTGTAACAGAGAGTGTGTAAGAGAGAGTGTGTAACCCAGCAGTGTGTAATAGAGTATGTTACAGAGTGTGTGTTAGAGGAGTATGTAACAGAGAATGTGTGTAACAGTGTGTGTAACAGAGTAGTGTGTAAGAGAGTGTGTAACAGAGTATGTGTAACAGAGCAGTGTGTAACAAAGAATGTGTGTAATAGAGTGTGTGTAACAGAGTGCATAACAGTATGCGTCACAGAGCAGTGTGCAACAGAATAGTGTGTAACAAGCAGTGTGTAACAGAGCAGTGTGTAACACAGCAGTGTGGCAGAACACTGGACAGCCTGAAAAAGGCCTTTCTCAGCCTGCTGTTTCTACTTTGCTTTCCTCTCTCACTCTCTTTTCCTCCTGTCTGCTCCATCATGCTCTGTCTCTCTTTCCACGACTCAAACCCTCCATCCAACCCGAGCCAAATCTGTCAGAGTCCTTTAAAACAGTCTGGATAGAGTGAAAGAGAGGGGGACAGAGACAGAGAGAGGGAGAAAAATAAAGAAATAGAAAAGAAAATCAGTCAGAGAGAGAGGGAGAGACAGACAGACAGAGATAGCCATGCACAGACAGAGAGAGGGACAAGGAGGCAATAAGAAAGAGAGAGGGAGGGAATGTGGGATAGACAGAGAATGGTGGTGCAGATGGAGAAATGAAGGAATTGACAGAATCAGTGAACTGTGTCAGGGAAAGTTCCAATATGACGTAAACAAGACAGACTGCAAACATTAAACATCTGGGCAGGACATTTATCAATGTAAAGCACATTCTATCCTGACTCACTGACATAATGAACCTGGGAATATCAGAAATCTGACTGTGAAGGGTTCAGACAAGTAGGATGGAGAGACAGAGAAAGGCAGAAAGATAGATGGAGAAGGAGAAGTCTAAGAGGAGAAAGTGAAAGGGACAGACTACACAAAGTAAAAAAAAACTGGAAGAAGAGAGAGACAAGGAGAGGGAGGGAGGAAAACAGAATCCAATTCAATTCTTTCATGAGATGTGAAGGTCTTTAACAGGTCTGCATTTATCGTCCATCCCTTTTGCCCTTAATAAGGGGTTTAGTGACAAGAAGAGAGGCCAACTGAAAAGGAGAGAAAGGGAAAGTGAGAATAAGAAAGAAAGAGAATGTTGGAGAACGGGGGAGGAACTAATTAAGAAAAAGAGAGAAAGAGAGAGAAAAAGATTCCAACCATTGTTTCTAATTTCTCTATTGTTGTGTTGACATTTAGGTCTCCTGTAAATCCATCGTTTGCTTTTAGACGTCCCATTCACATCTCAAAGTTTGTCTTTCACTAGCATTCCTTTTCTGATCGAATCTTTCCACTTCTGTACCCTATCACATACTTTTCCATTTCCTTCACTCTAAAACTCAATCTTCTATTCTCATTAATGAAAAGCCATCAACCTGGAACATTGACTTAGTTCATCTCTCCACAAATGCTGAGATTTTTCATCACTTTCTCATGTTAATTAAGTGCAGTCGAAGCACGAACAGCACCAATCTACTGGGTGATGGAACAGGCTTAAGAGGCCGAATGGCCATGGCATCTCTTTTTTTTAGATTCCCTACAGTGTGGAAACAGGACCTTTGGCCCAAAAAGGCCCACACCGACCCGCCGAAGAATAACCCACACAGACTCATTTCCCCACATTTACCCCGACTAATGCACCTAACACTATGGGCAATTTAGCACGGCCAATCTACCCTAACCTGCACATCTTTTGGATTGTGGGAGGAAACCAGAGCACCTGGAGGAAACCCACACAGACACGGGGAGACTGCACACAGATAGTCGACTGAGGCGGGAAGTGAGCCAGGGTCCCCAGCGCTGTGAGGCAGCAGTGCTAACCACTGGGCCACTGTGCTGCCCCTGATCTTCTTGATTCCTGTGATCTTTTTGATGTGATGTGACATATTGATTGCAACGGTCAGCGTTTATTGTCCAATTGATAGCTGGTAGTCCCTCACTCTAATTGATCATCTGCACCCCCTCCCCAATCTTACTTTTCCATCTCCCTTTTTCATATAAGATTTATTGCATTCTCTGTGTGAACTGGAATCAAATGAACTCATTCACTCTGACAACAAATCCCTGGGAAACAGACCTCGTACAGAACTGACCAATTTGCAGCACTGCATTTTTGAACCTATGTACCTTTCAAAATATCCCAAGCTATCTCAAATTTTTTGGCTCCAATACAAACTTCAAACTATTTGGCGAGACAGTTTGGATCAAAGTCTTTTCCCAGTACCGAGGGAGTCCCGAACTGTCAGAGGGTCAGTGCTGGGGGAGTGCTGCACTATCGGAGGGTTAGTGCTGAGGGAGTGCTACACTATCGGAGGGTCAGTGCTGAGGGAGTGCTGCACTATCGGAGGGTCAGTGCTGGGGGAGTGCAGAACCATCAAAGAGTCAGTACTGAGGGAGCACTGCACTATCAGAGGGTCAGTGCTGAGGGTGTGCCGCACTGTCTGAGAGTCAGTGCTGGGGGAGTGCTACACTATCGGAGGGTCAGTGCTGAAGGAGTGCCGCACTGTCTGAGAGTCAGTGCTGGGGGAGTGCTACACTATCGGAGGGTCAGTGCTGAAGGAGCGCCACACTGATGAAGGTTTCAGTGCCGAGGGACTGCCGCACTGTCGGAGGGTCAGTTCTGAGGGAGTGCCGCACTATCGGAGGGTCAGTACTGAGGGAGTGTGACACTGTTGGAGGTCAGTACTGAGGGAGGGTGACACTGTTGGAGGTCAGTACTGAGGGAGGGTGACACTGTTGGAGGTCAGTACTGAGGGAGGGTGACACTGTTGGAGGTCAGTACTGAGGGAGGGTGACACTGTTGGAGGTCAGTACTGAGGGAGGGTGACACTGTTGGAGGTCAGTACTGAGGGAGGGTGACACTGTTGGAGGTCAGTACTGAGGGAGGGTGACACTGTTGGAGGTCAGTACTGAGGGAGGGTGACACTGTTGGAGGTCAGTACTGAGGGAGGGTGACACTGTTGGAGGTCAGTACTGAGGGAGGGTGACACTGTTGGAGGTCAGTACTGAGGGAGGGTGACACTGTTGGAGGTCAGTACTGAGGGAGGGTGACACTGTTGGAGGTCAGTACTGAGGGAGGGTGACACTGTTGGAGGTCAGTACTGAGGGAGGGTGACACTGTTGGAGGTCAGTACTGAGGGAGGGTGACACTGTTGGAGGTCAGTACTGAGGGAGGGTGACACTGTTGGAGGTCAGTACTGGGGGAATGCTGGATTGTCAGAGGGTCAGTGCTGAGGGAGTGCAGAACCGTCAAAGGGTCAGTACTGAGGGAGTGCCGCACTGTCAGAGG